>NC_085841.1:19946568-20184068 GCF_035594765.1 Anolis carolinensis | reverse complement strand
GCAGAATGGCTAAGAAATATTGGTCAGAGATTCATGAAGAGATACAGAAAATCTTAAAGGTAAAAATTCGATTGAAGCCAGAATACTACTTGCTGGGTATAATCGATGATAAAATGGCAGAAAACAAAGAGAAACTCTTTCACTTCTTATCAACGGCGGCCAGGATCAATTACGCCAAGGTGTGGAGATCAAAGGAGAAACCAACAATAGATCAATGGATTTTGAAGATAATGGATATTATGAACATGGACGTACTGACTCAAACACTAAAACACTTCCAAGGAATGAAATGCAAAAAAACAGACTGGTCATCATTAAAGAAATATATGTTGCAAAGGAAAATGAAAATGATAATAACGATCTAGAAGAGAAAGTAAGAATGATATAAAGCAAGGTCTAGACAAGAGTAGGGGATGCCACAGTGAATATTAATGATGCGAAAAGTATAGACCGCAAAGGAGGAGATTGGAAGTTGACGAAACCCCTCACCCCCCCGCCCGGTTCCCCGTACCCCATTATCCCTGGAAACAGACACATAGTACAGAGTAGATAGACCCATAGAGTAGTTCTATCCTTTCCTACTTTCCTATCCCTATGATTGTTCCCCCACTTTTTAATGTATTTTTTTTTTGAAAAGAGGTTTCACAATAAAAATTTACTTGAATAAAAAAAAAAAAAAGATTACAAAATTGGCCATCAATGCAGCTGGAGTAAGATGACCACAGAGGTGAACTGGAGGACCTAGAGTTTCCTGGAAAGATATTATTTGAAGTAAAAAAAAGTTTTTATTCTTTTGTTAGGGCCCAGTTTCTTTCAGATGTCAACCATAGGACTGCATTAGAGAAACTACAAATACCGGGAGAAATGTTTTCTAGGAATTTCTGGGAAAGTCATCAGTCAGGTAGGGGAAAAGTAGGGGAAAGTGGGGGAAAGTGGAGGGAACTGTCTTCCTTTGTTCCCTACTGTCTTTCCCCGCCTTCTGAGATGGCTTCCTATCCTACGTTGTTTCCCATTTTTTCCTGTGATTTCTGACTTTCTCCTGTTTTTTGCAAGGACGTATTCTCTTCATTTTCAGGTGCTGGCAACATGGATTCCCATGGGCAGCCATCGGAAGTGGCCGTGCATTGTGGAATGACTTCTGTGGGACTCCTTTTTTGCCAAAACCTAAAAACAGAGAGAAGTCTGCATCTGATAAGGTTCGAGGTCATTAGCACAACCCTAAGAACAACTTGTACCACAGAGTCATGGTGGAAGACCTGGAGATTTCTAGAGAGACCATATTAATCAAATTCATGAATGATCAAATCCACAAATGTTAAATCCATAAAGGGGGAGGCCGACTGTATTATGAAAGGAAAAACAGACTATGAGCAGATGAGAATTTAACAAAACTATCCACACAAGTGGTCGCCTTTACTTCACATCTGGATGGACAGTTTAATTTTTGCTTCAAAGAAGAGGTCCAATCTGGATTACTTCAAGGAGTGCCCCCCTTACTGTTTTCATGTGTGTTTCCCCCAAAATAAAGCTGTATTCAGTAGCTGAGTCTGACAACTGGTAGTTAACGCTTTGATTCTGGGCGAAAATATTAGTTCTGTACTCTATTGTTGCAATTTTAAAAAAATTAGCAGACACCTTGAAAACTTGATTGCTGATAAAAGAAGCTATTAGCTAGGGAATGGGTGAAATTGGCTGTGTTCTCATTTGAATATTAACCAACCTATTTCACACTCCCTGAATTAATAATGCGGATGGGAACACACAATTACCTTTCAAATTTTGTAATGCAGTTCTCTGATTAAATAAAAGATTTTTGCCAGGTGAATTTGCATACAAAATATGCCCCTTATAAAAAAATGCAAAGTGTGGAGGTGAAAACATTCATACAAGGGGGAAATAGTGTACAAATATACACACAAATACTTTGCTCAACTAAAAGAGCTTATAAATATTGGTATCTGCTTTGAAGTTATCCACATAATGATGCTGAAATGGAACAAAATGAACTCGGGGTTTAAAATACAATGCAAACATTATAAAAATGTAATAAACATATCCATTGGGTTGTTGTGAGTTTTCTGGGCTGTATGGTCGTGTTCCAGAAGCATTCTCTCCTGACATTTCACCCACATCTATGGCAGGCATCCTCAGAGGTTGTGAGGTTAGTTGGAAACTAGGCAAGTGGGGTTTATATATCTGTGGAACATCCAGGATGGGAGAAAGAACACTTGTCTGCTTGAGGGAAGTGTGAATGTTACAATTGATCACTTTGATTAGCATTGAATAGCCTTGCAGCTTGAAATCTTGGCTGCTTCCTGCCTGGGGGGTATCCTTTGTTGGGAGGTGATTAGCTGACCCTGATTGCTTCTTTTCTGGAATTCCCCTGTTTTTGAGTGTTGTCCTTACTCCCACCCTAGACATTCCACAGAAATATAAACCCCACTTGCCTCGTTTCCAACTAACCTCACAACCTCTGAGGATGCCTGCCATAGAGGTGGGTGAAACATCAGGAGAGAATGCTTCTGGAACATGGCCATATAGTCTGGAAAACTCACAGCAACCCAGTGATTCTGGCCACGAAAGCCTTCAACAACACAACAGTTTCTACCATAGCATGAACTAGAAAGATGCCTATTTTTGTTAAAGAGGGGTGGTTTGCACCTAATTTACTATATGGTGAGACATAGCTTCTCCAACGTCATATTGACCAACTTGTATTGCCATTCCATTTCCCAAATGCTGGTGATCACTGGGCAAATTTACGGCAAATGGAAATTGAAACATCCAAGTGGCACGCATTCTATAGAGACCAACCTAAAAGGAGTAGCAAAGGGAAGGAGACCAAATTGTGTGCTTGTTGCAAAAGCCCAAAGATTCCAGCACACCCAGTTTATTTTTCCTCTGTTAAACAAACAGATAATACACAGGAGAGCTGTTGTGGAGATAGCAAGAACTAAAGCTGGCACAGGTGGTGCTCACCCAGGGAAAGATTAGGGAACTGGGGCAGAGTTTCACTGCTTAAAACCAACTTCCCACCCAGTCGGGACAATAGCAGAAAATCTGATAGGGAGCAAAGATTTAGCCAAGGGGTGGTGGCAAGATCAGTGTGCAAAGGGGGATAGAAAGTGCTGGGGAGGGAAAGGGGAGAAGGATTAATGGTCCATTTGATTTTACGTGGTATGCAGCAGGCAGGAGCCAGAAACCTGTTAAACCAGGCGGTCTGCTAGGGAACAGAAAACTCTAGCACCCTTGTGCAGTTTGTTGGGGGGGGGGGGTTAGAGGGGGATAGAAAGGAAGGAATGTAAAAAGAGACAAAACAATGCAGGGTTTGTTGGGAGTATCTGAAACATTGTCTTCTGTGGATTGGGGAGTAGCTGCTACAGCTTTACGCACATATCACAGATGAAAACCAAACAAGTTTAAATATATGGTCAACATGGTAAAATGTAAAGGTAAAGGACATCAAGTCCAGATGTGTCCGACTCTGGGGTGTGGTGCTCATCTCCATTTCTAAGCCAAAGAGCCGACGTTGTCCGTAGACACCTGCAAGGTCATGTGGCCGGCATGACTGCATGGAGCGCCGTTACCTTCCCTCTGGTCTATTGATCTACTCACATTTGCATGTTTTCAAACTGCTAGGTTGGCAGAAGCTGGGACTAACAGCAGGAGTTCATCTCGTTCCCTGAATTCGAACCGTTGACCTTTCAGACAGCAAGTTCAGGAGCTCAGCAGTTTAACCCGCTGCGGCATCGAGGGCTCCTGGTCAACATGGTATAAGTTACTAATGGGGAAGAACAAATAAGCTTGAAGAGGCTGCAGCAGTTTGTTTTTGCTTGAGAGTACAGCAAAGGCAAATTCTCCTCCTCTGTGCTCTCTTGCTGAGTTAATATGGTTTAAACTCCTTTTGCAATTTGATCTCAGCATTTGAAACAAGCCAAAGAAGAAGGGGGAAACCCGGCCATTTTAAAAGCATCTTTAAAAAAAACCGAGAGGATAGAGGATTAATTGAGACTGTCCCTTCCTAATCAAGACAGTTGGAGGGCATGCTTGTATAGGCAGCCTTCCTTCCAGAAATGCCACCCACCTTTCCTCATTCTATACCTATTCCTGTGCTGCCCGAGCCTATCAAAGCATGCAAAACCTTTCCAATATGCAAATGAATTTATGTTCCGCTAGGAATGTGTTGGCAAACTCTGCTTGGCCTTAGAATAGTTGTTCACAAATAACCAGCCCTGTTGTTGTTGTTGTTGTTATTATTATTATTATTATTAAAGTTTTTTTTATTTATACCCTGCCACCATCTTCCCAAAGGGACTCGGGCTGCTCACAGAAGCATTCCAAGTGCCGCTATAAACAGAAATGCACAATATAAATACAAAGACATAAGTATAATGAACAGTGCATATAAAATCCCACTAATAAAATTATAAAAGTATACAATTATAAAAATTCCTAAAATGCAGTAGAACCTGTGAATAAGCCAGCTATCTGCCGTAACAATCAAAGTGCGGAGTAGTACAATAGGTGGTTCATCAAGCTGACCATAGATTATTCACGATCAAAGGCCTGTCTGAAGATGTTTTTAAACTCACCCGGAAGGCTTGAAGAGTAGGGGCTAATCTAATTTCTTTGCGGGGGAAGGTATTCCAGAGATGGGAGCCACCACTGAGAAGGCCGCCTCTCTTGTCCCCACCAATTGTACTTGAGACGGTGGTGGGACTGAGAGATGGCCCTCCCCAGCAGATCTCAATGCCCACACTGGTTCATAGAAGGAGATGTGGTCTTGAAGATAGGTTGGACCTGAAGTGTATAGGGCTTTCAATTGAGCCTGGAAACTTGTCGGAAGCCAGTGGAGCTGCTTTAAAGGGGGCATAGTATACTCCCTAAAGCATAGGCATTAGCTGTCATAGGCTATACATTGTCAGCTCTTATTATCAATTGTATTTATATTGTGTTGTCGAAGGCTTGCATGGCCGGGATCACAGGGTTGTTGTATGTTTTCCGGGCTGTATGGCCATGTTCCAGAAGTATTCTTTCCTGAAATTTTGCCCACATCTATGGCAGGTATCCTCAGAGATTGTGTGGTATCACCACCTCTGAGGATGCCTGCCATAGATGTGGGCGAAACGTCAGGAGACAATACTTCTGGAACATGGCCATACAGCCCGGAAAACATACAACAACTCTGTATTTGTATTTTTCACTGGTGGGGATGAGGAAAGGGGTCTGTGGGGTTTTCTGCCTCATGTGATAAAAGAATTGGACTGGCTGTGGATGACTTGACTTGAGGGAGTTGGGAGAGAGGTCATTTGCAGTTCTGCCTTAGGCAACCAAGGGCCTGACATCATATTATTCAGAGTTATGTATGCTTCTGCAGCTTTTTGGGTCATGGTAGATGGAGCAATCCAGCCATTTCATCCACTACCTTTCCCTCTCTGGGGTGTTCCTCCCCATGGCCATTCATTCAGTGACCGAGGAAAGACAGGTGCAGAGGGAGATGAAAGACAACCAAGCAGACAGCCGGATCCATACCTCCCGAGGAGAGGGGTTGGGATGTCCTCTGGGTCTCCTGGAGGTCTGGGAGGATGCCACCATCTTCATGTAGCTGGATACAGAAAAGGAATCTATTGTTCCTCATCTTCCTTTCATTCTTCCCCAGACACTGAATAGCTTTGGGGAAGGAAACCCAGCCAGAAAACAGGCAGGCTGAGTGTGCAGGGAAAGGGCATAGCTGTGCTTGGCAGAGTGTTATGGTTCTTCAGTACAGAACAGAATCTCATCCAGTGCCTTACGTTGTAGGATACTTTGCATATGAAGGACACAGTGTATATGATCCTGAACCTTTTCACCTCTGGAATCTGGCCACACAAAGAGAAACTTGTGTTCTTTTTTGTGGATTACATAGATTTGTGCGGTGGAAGGGATTTCTGCTATGACCCTGTTTTACTTCTCTCCTTTATTCTTGTATGGTGGTTCAGCATGTGTTGAATAAAGGAGCCTGTTAGGCACATCCCCCAAAGAGCAGGTGATTTATGCTTTCAAAGATGATCATGATTGACCCAGAGCAGTAGTGAAGTGGCCTCCAGGTTGTTCATTATGCAAGATTATTCAATCTGGTTATGAAAAGATGAAATGTGAAGAAGTTCAAGAGGGTCTCTTTGAAGAGGCAACTGAATATAAATGCAAAGAAGTCTACAATGGTCCATATTGGAATAAAATGTACCTTACTTCACTTGTATGCTTTGTCAGTATATGCGAAATTGCCTAAGTTGTCAATGACTAATCATTAGAGGGATCTTGGGGTTGTGGTGAATACATTGATTGGTGAGTCAATGAGGTGGGTACCATTAGTAGAGAAGTGATAGATCACTAGGAAATGGGTTGAAAAGGAAACTACCAATACCATTATGTCTTAATGCAAATTGGTGGTGTGTATAGAAGTAGGATGTAACCTTGGTTATCACTAGTAATTAGACCTGCCCATGTCTAAACGGGGAATTTTAGCTTCTGTAGGGGAGCTGAAGCCACATGTACTGCCTTCAATGCATCCCATATGTCATTCATGCTGTCTCCACTTCTATCTTTATGCAACAGGGAAGCCTAAAAATGACCTCTGTCTATATTTATGTGATTGCCCTTAGAAGCTTTTTAGAAGTATCCCAATAATATAGGAGTGACAGTCACTGGGTGGTTGTGTTTATAGATTCTGACCATGTTGTACGATCCCCCAGCTCTTTATTGGAATGTCCTGAAGTGATCCAAAAAAATTAATCTGAGTAGAAAAATACCTTGTTGTTAATGTCAAAACTTGTTTCCTGCACAAAGAACTGGGTCCTGTACAGAAACCCTTGTTTCCCACATGGTAAACTCTTCTTTTGTGTGCACAAAAACCTTTTTGTGCAAAAATAGTTTTTCCACAAAGAGTATTTCTTCTACAACATTTTGAGATGTTTTAGTGGGGACTATACAATTGTAATTATGTGAGAACAAAATAGGGATATGTATTTACATCCCTGTTTGAAAGTAACTCTTTTATTGAAGTAGCATGGTGGCAAATTGTGGACTTAAAAAGATACTATGATGCCAAAAGTGTATAGTTACATTGTGGTATTTGGTTCTATATGATGAAAAAGTGGCCATTAATTTGGGTTAAAAGAAGAGCAGAGGTATTCCTGGGGGATATAATTTCTAATGGCTACTAGTTGTGATGGTCACATATTATGAAGACAACAAATGAGAACTGAGGGGAGAGGGCATGAAACAAATAATAATAATAATAATAATAATAATAATAATAATAATAATAATAATAGCTGCCATTGTGGTTTCACTGGCCAAAGGCAGCTCCCTAGCAGAGCTTTGTTGGTGATGTTGCTTCTGGTGAGATCACAGCATGGCCACTACAAAGGTCTGCCAGGACGCAGCAGTGGTTTGGTTGATGTATGGACACTGGATCAAGCCAGATCCAGGCAGATCCAGCAGTCCACACCTCAAAACACCAGGATCACTCTAGAGCTTCTTGGAATTCTGGTTTCTGCTTTATTTACCTAATTCAGACACATTCTTGGTTCTGCAATAGTATTACATTTTGCTATTTTACAACTGATTATGGAATGGGTGGTACCTCCGTGCACAATCTCTTTGCTCAGCTGTTGATCCAACTCCACACCCACCGCTAAAATCTACATTGAGGAAACCTCCTTGGGAGGACTCATAAGCTTGTGCAAATTTATGTTGGTATGACAGGGCTTGCACAACTTTGAATACAATATTACTTCTGTACAATGCAATTGCTTACAGCATGGTATTTATCCCACCATAGAGCCACAACTGGAGCCCTGCCTTGGTTACCTGAAGAAAGGGACTTGTTTTCAATGTACAAAACCCAATATAACCAGAAGTTAAATTTTATTTCAACCCTGGTGATGGGAAAGTGTTTTGTTCTCTGTCTGAAAGCACTAGGGGTTTTCCCCCCTAATATACAGTTACAGGGAAAAGTCCTATATAGGTTGAGTCCCCCCTGGGGTAGAGAAAGGAAGGATATAAATATTTTAAATAAATAAATATCCCTTATCCAAAATACTGGGAAAAAGAAATGGTTTGAACTTCCTATTATTTTGGAATAACTGCTTATATGAATATAATGAGATATGTTGGATATAGGACCCACGTCTAAACATGAAATTCATTTATGTTTCACATGCACTTTATACACATACCCTGAAGGCAATGTTATACACAATATTTTCAAAATAATTTTATGGATGAAACAAAGTTTGTTTACACTAAAGCATTGAAAAACAATGGTAGCACTATTTCAGCCCCCCATGTGGACAATTTTGGATTTTGGAATATTTCAGATATCAGAATTCTTGATAAAGGATGCTCAAGTTGTAAATGTGTATTATAAATGATACTACTTTAGCTTCCATTGCTGCATTTCAAGGAGTCCTGAAATGTATAGTTTTAAGAGCCTTATATAATTCTCAGAAAGTGACAGTGCTTCACATCAGGTTACAAACCCTAGGATTTTGTAAGATGCAATTAAAATGAATATAAATAAAACTTCTATACTTGTTTTTTTTATTATTATTATTGTATCCTACCTTTCTTTCTTTCTTACTATGCGGAATCTGAGGTGGCAGTAGTCATGAAGTATGAAAGGAGCTCAGACTAACTTAAGGGCCCTGATCATGGTGCACAGTACACATATTTTCACATGCCCAAATACTCAGTACTACCTAAGGCAGCTATTTCACACTTCTTCTAGTGGAGTCTCAATCCCATGTTAGGGTTGCCAAACATGCGTTCCAAACACATGTTTATCTCTTGCTATGCCATCCTGGGCTGAATGCCCCTGCTCATGTTCCGCTTGTGATAAATATCACAGATGTATGCCCACATGGGGAGAAGAAAGCATGAAGCTGGCAATGTCCACTTCAAAGGGAACTCAGTTTTCCTATGTGGAAAGCACTCAGCAAAAGTCAGGCCAAACGCACTCACACGTAGTGTGGAAACATGCCCTGCAGCTGTGATTTCGAAATAAGTCCTTTCCCAGCAGCTCAGAAAGCTGTCCCTTGCATTCAGTAGTAGTCATTCTTGTTATACTGTGTCACCTAGAAGTTTCAAAATGCAGCGCATGGCTAGAGAAAAGTGGTCTAATCCAGAAGTCTTACCTAAGAAGAGATGTGGGTTGCAGATAAGGCTCGGTACTGGATACAAACACCAAGTGAAGACTGTTGTTATGATAAACAGGGATCTTCCATATAATATCAGTGCTGCATCTTAAAAACCAACAATGTCACATTTTGAAGACTCATCCTTCGACTTTCTCTCTTCTTTCTGTTGCCACCAACAAAGTTAAAATTACAAAAAGAATCAGTACTCAGCCCAGCAGGAAAAATGAGAGAGCACAATCAAAGAAAGTTATGGCAAAAGCAAACTGCTGGAGTCCCTCCTAGCTTTTGTATTCATCCTAAATATATAATTTCTGCAATCCGATGCTGCTTGGCTACATGTACCCCTGATTTCACCTGTGAAATTTTGGAAGACACAGACCAGACATTTCAGTAGATGTTGTTTGGTATACAAACTCTAGTTGCTGGAATTCCCTCATCTATATGTTGTCTGAAATCTCGGGTTTTCCTAGTGTGCTATAGCCCCCAATTGATCCAATGAAACATGTAAGAGTTTAAGGCAGGAACAGAAATGAATTTATTCAACTCTGGGCAGAATGGACACTGGTGGAAAGTAGTTCCCATGGGTGTTATATAGAAAAGGACACCTATTTGGTAACATGACAAACAGGGAGGATTGGAGCTCTTCTAGGATCTGTGGTGTCATTGGGTGAAGGAGGAGCCCCTGGCGCAGTGGGTTAAACCCTTGTGCTGGCAGGACTGATGACTTGAAGGTTGGGTTGCTGACCTGAAGGTTGCTGGTTCGAATCCAACTAGGGGACAGCGTGGATGAGCTCCCTCTGTCAGCTCCAGCTCTATGCGGAGACATGAGAGAAGCTTCCCACAAGAATGGTAAAAACATCAAAACATCTAGGCGTCTCCTGAACAACGTCCTTGCAGATGGCCAATTCTCTCACACCAGAAGCGACTTACAGATTCTCAAGTCACTCCTGACACAAAAAGAAAGGTGAAGGGGCTGTTCCTGGCTGTTGATTGGCCGAAGGTTTAAATGTCTGCGAACCTCAGCTGGTGATTAGCCAAGTGGTCTGGCAGGAATTTTAATATACGAACATTGGTTGTATTTGAAGCTGTTTTCTGTTCATTTGTGTCCACCCTCTGGAGGTTGGGAAGGAATATGGGCTAGGTTTTGGGGACAATTGACAGTTGGTGGGTTTATTTCTGGTGACATAGGTTTTAAGAGATCCATCCTGGATATTGTAATTAAAGCAATGCAGTTAAAGATAAACTGTGATCTGAGAAAAAAGGGATTCTAATTGGAAGCTTTTAAGCATTTTGCTCCTAAACAGATTTGTAAAGGAATGCTTGTTGGAGAATTTGGAGAGACAATGTCCAAAAGAGTCATTTTTCCAGTGTTTTGTAGGAAGGAAATGATGGGCCTACTGAATACACAGTAACAGTATTAATAAAGTGTTGGCACTGTGTTGCTTAAAAGTGGATGTTTTTACCAGGAAGGAAACTTAAAACCCCTGTCGCCTGGGGCTGTTGAGTCTAACTTTCCTTGAGGAGTCATGCGTCAATACTTTCACACAAACGAGCAAGTCTTTTTGAGATGTTACCAAGGATTGCCGAGTTTTGAAATAAGGGCTGGGATCTTGTGTTGGGAGATGTATCTGTGTGTCTCGTAGCCATGGCTCCTGGTGCAGCTACCTCACCAAACCCAAACCTTTAAAGCAGCAGAGCCATTGCCATGTTGTTGGAGGGAGGGGAGACCAGCAGAGATATGTCCAGATATTTTCCTGTAGCTGGATATGCTCCAAGAGGCTCTCAAAGGATCTTGAAGGCTCCCTGCTGACAATGACCTTATAGCATGGCCAGCTACAGCAAAGATGAACAAAGATGGATAACTGTGGGAGACTAAGGAGCTCTATGAACCTGTGCGATCTCTTCGATCGTCAGGGGAGGCCCTCCTCTCGGTTCTGCCTCGGTCACAAGCACGGCTGGTGGGGACGAGAGAGAGGGCCTTCTCCGTGGTGGCCTCCCGGCTCTGGAACTCGCTCCTCAGGGAGATTAGGCAAGCCCCCACACTGTTAGCCTTTAGGAAAAGTTTAAAAACTTGGCCTTTCCAGCATGCTTTTGGAGAATGAATTTTCATGCTCATGACAGATCCCATTCCAGTGACCATTACTTTATGTGATGCACTTTATCTTATTCCGTCAGTTGGAAATAGCTCCAGTGTCCACCCCAAGTCTCTTATTGATTGTAGAACTTTAGTCATCTACCTCACCCACTGTGTTTACAACATTCACTCTGCGCACTTTGTGTTATGGTTGAGCCTCATGGCTCTACTACTGGGAGACGTGGGCGTAAGACTCCTCGAGAGTCAGATACTCTCGAGGAGCGAGAAAGGAAGCGGCTGCGAGATATCTTTGCAGAACCATCTGACGAAGATTCTTTTGAGGGGTTTACTGAGAGAATGGAGGAAGAGGTGGTTAGCTCGGAAGAAGATGATATGGAATGGACTCGGGTAAGGGAGGATTTGGGTGCCACTGGCAATGATACTATGGAAGACGATTGGGGACCTTCAGGATTAGACCTGTGGACAAGCTGGAGGGACGGGACGGGATCCACAGCTGGGGATGCTGTGGGGCGTAGTCAGAGGTGTTCCAGTTCTGATGAGGAAAGTGATGAGGAAACGCCCGGGCTAAGGAGAACAGCTGATAGCGATGAGGACTTGTAACTGGCATAAAATGGGGATTGGGAGCAATTGCAAATTGCGTTGGGCAAGGTAATCTGGACGAACGCTTGGGATCTGTGTGGGAAGTTTTCCTGAAGACGGGTGTGATTCGTTTGCTGACTACATAAGTTATCCTGGACATTGGGCTCAGACGGCGGGAGGAATTGTGTGGGGTTTTGTTGTGCAACCTCTGCTTAATCTTAATAGCTTTGACCTTCCGTCGTCTTCTTGACGGACGCCATCTGCTACTCTGGATTTACGGACTGAACTGACTACGGCCTCGGATTCTCCTACCTGTGTCTGTCGTTGGAACTGGTGAACTACAAACGTCTGCATCTGCCTTATGACCTTCGGAACGGACTGGGACAACGCTGACTGCTTCAATCCTCGTCTGCTGTGTTTGTATTGGGAATTCGCCTGCTGTGTGGAGGAGTAACTTCTAAGTTACTCAAACATTGTTTTTGGCAGCAGAGAAGCATCTGCTGCCAATTAGTTGCATTCTTTTGAACCTTTTGTTCACCAGCTTCTGTTTGTTTAATCCCAGGCTGAAGCAAGCTATTTTGATTTAGTGCGAATTAAACTCCGGTTTAATTCGGTTTATCTTTTGAACGTTTTTCTTGTCTCTTTTTACTTTTAAGGCCAGTGTTTGCCTAGCCCTTGTCTTTTACGGGCATTTTTGGTTCTGTAACTCCAATAAACTCTGTTATCTTTTATCTTGTGGCGTTCTGTCTTTGACACTTTGGCCCAGTTCTTTTTTATGACTTTTACTCTGGTGTCTAAATTATGTTTAACTATACTATGGTCACCATTTTAATTTACTATGTTAATGTGTATAACTTTGTACTTCTATTTTGATGTATTTTTAGTTTCTATTTATTGTAATTACCCGGTCTTGGCTCCATGAGTCCCTTTGGGGAGATGGGGGCAGGGTACAAAAATAAAGTAGTTATTATTATTATTATTATTATTATTATTATTATTATTATTAATTATTATATTGTATGACACAACAAACAAGATATATATGCTGGATTCGTATCACAAAATCACAAGTCGAACACTTCCCAAGTGTCTAGGACTGTGTGATGTATTTTCGGATGATGTGTGCAGATCCC
This sequence comes from Anolis carolinensis, assembly GCF_035594765.1. NCBI lineage: Eukaryota > Metazoa > Chordata > Lepidosauria > Squamata > Anolidae > Anolis > Anolis carolinensis. The sequence continues at coordinate 20,171,082 of NC_085841.1, read as the reverse complement.
AGTAGGGTGGCCTTTTGCAGTCGGCAGATCGTAATTTTGTCAATGCCTATTGTTTCCAAATGCCGGCTGAGATCTTTTGGCACGGCACCCAGTGTGTCGATCACCACCGGGACTACCTGTACTGGTTTCTGCCAGAGTCTTTGAAGTTCAGTCTTGAGGTCCTGAGAGCGGCTGAGTTTTTCCTTTTGTTTTTCATCAATCCAACTGTCACCTGGGATGGAGACATCAATAATCCAAACCTTTTTCTTTTCCACAACTGTGATGTCTGGTGTGTTGTGTTCCAGAACTTTGTTAGTCTGGATTCAAAAGTCCCACACTATTTTTGCATGTTCATTTTCCATTACCTTTGCAGGTTTGTGATCCCACCAGTGCTTTGCTGCTGGGAGGTGGTACTTGAGGCATAAGTTCCAATGAATCATTTGGGCCATGTAGTTGTGCCTCTGTTTGTAGTCTATTGTTGTTGTTGTTGTTGTTGTTATTGTTGTTGTTGTTATTATTATTATTATTATTATTATTATTATTATTATTATTATTATTATATCCCTGCCTCTGGAGCTTTGGAGGACCTCATTCTCCCCACTGCATGCTCCCAAAAGTCTCCTTCAAATATCTTCTATGGGATGCGGAAGGCCATGTTTAGCTCTCCCCTTTCATTTTAGGTCTAGAAAAAACCTTTTTAAAACATTAAGTCAGTAGAAGTCAGTCTGTTCACCTCCTGTTTCAAAAAGTGACCAGAAGAAACTGATCACGAAAATTCATAAAAAAACTATTGGCATGGAATACGGAAATGGAACAGGTAAAAGAGTGTATGAACAAATGGGCTATCTATATTAGATGACCAATAAAGATGGAAGAATGGAAAGTTACGTGGAACCATACATTGAAATTTACATGTGCATACGACTTAAAAGAGACTGGTATAAGATGATGTACCAATGGTACATAACTCCACAAATTCTGGGAAAAATCAACAAAAACATCCAAAACAAATGCTGGAAATGCAAAATTCAAGAAGTCACCTTCTATCATATGTGGTGGATGTGAAGTAAAGCAAAAGTGTATTAGAAGGGGTTCAAAGAAATAATTCAAAAGATTTTAAATATGAAAATAGAACTGAAACCAGAATATTTTTACTAGGAATATTAGATATAAACATAGAAGAAAACAAAAATAGACTTTTAACCTATTTAACAACAGCAGCAAGAATAGTCTGTGCGAGATGCTGGAGAGCAAATGAAATATCAAGGGTTGGTAAAAATCCTAGAAATCATAAATATGAACAAATTAACACAATTATCATTGAGACACAAAGGGAAACCGAAAGGCTGGAATAAAAGGAGAAGCAAAGTGAGAGGAGAATAAAGAAAAGCGACAGAGAAAAAATAAAACCACTATGAAGGAGATCAGAAGTCAACAAACCTTTTCCCTCTCCTACCCCTCTTTCCTATATCTTTCTTTCTTTTTCCCTGTTCCCATCCCATACCCACCTCTTCCCTCTGGGGTAGAGAAAGGCAGGATAGAAATATCATAAATAAATAAATAAATCCTAGAATTCAGGGACGCTTGTACCTTTATTCACTCTACAATGTCTTTATTTTAGTTTAATATTTAAAATACTTTGAATAAAAACTATCTTTTAAAAAAGTGGCCTCTTTTTTCCTTGGGGAGATTATTTTGGTTGCTATGTGGTTGTAATAAAATTCAGACCAGTGGCAAACCACTTCTCAATTGAGTAACTTCTGTTATTTCTGTGTTACTCCCACCCCGAACATCTATCCTCTAGATTACCCCACTTCCATATGTCCCTGCCCGCAGTGGAGTACCCCTATGTCCCTCTCACCCCAGGTTTTATCTTTGTGTTCACGTGGCCTGCCCTTGTTTTACTGTTTTTTTGATTTCTTGATGTTGATGCATTTATTGTATTTTTAATGATGCTATGTTATGTTGTTTTATATTTTGTTATATTGTATTGCTCTGGGCATGGCCCCATGTTAGCCGCCCCGAGTCCCCGTTGGGGAGATGGTGGCGGGGTATAAATAAAGTTTTATTATTATTATTATTATTATTATTATTATTATTATTATTATTATTATTATTATTATTAATCTTGCCAAGAAATCATTATGAGAGGGATGCTGAGGGATAGAATAAACCTGAAGGCACAAATAGCAGCAATAACAACATTACTGAATACACAGGGATTCCAACTTCTGGATGGATGAAATTATCTGTTTTAATTTTCCCCACATTCATTACAATAGATAAATTTAGAAATGTGGTTAATGTCTTATTAACAATGAATGGATACAAAATCCCTACCAACTGATATAGGCTGTTGAATCTTGCATCTACACTTTAACTAGCTAGAATAAGGATTCCTGAATCACAATGTGTGTTCTGTAATAAATATCAGAAGTCTCATTTTCCTTACCAAAAGCATCTAGATGTGGTTGGCTAAACCTATTGACATTATACATTCTATTGATTTAGTGGGTTTACTGTGGCTGAGACAAATTATGAGATTCAGGTCGTAGGTTACAGGTCAAATATGTAGCTGTAAGAAAAAGATGTATGCAAATACATTGTGTAATGCAAATATACCCTTTAGGGTAAGTCTTTATGCAACTTTCTGCAAAGTATGACATAATGGGGAAAAGAACCTGTTTAAAACCTCTCCATCTTAATTCACATGCATTCACAGAGCAACCACAGCCTTCTTGGGTCGGGCTGCCCACCTAAGCAGCTCAAAAAACAGTTGCATCTGTAGAGTAGAAAATTCTAGGTACCGCTTATGTGGGGAGGCTAATTTAACTTAAATTATGACACCATAAAAACTGCCAGCAGCATGTGGAAAGGAATGAGGAAGTACTACCATTGAAGGACTTGGTGTCACAAGTGGATGATGAAGTGGCAGCTCTCCCTGTGGCTGGAATTGAGCATACCCTCATGAAGCCAGAGCTGGAAAATGTGAAATTGCCTCAGTGTCTGTCTATATGTTGTATAATAATGGCATTGAATGTTTGCCATGTATATGTGCATTGTAATCCGCCCTGAGTCCCCTTTGGGGCGAGAAGGGCAGAATATAAATACTGTAAATAAATGTAAATAAATAATTACCACACTAGTTAAGCAACAGAAGTTTAAATCATTGGCCATTCCAAGCCTGAACTCTGAGGCAGCTTAGGTAGCCATCAGCCAATGGTAAAGCCTCACATCGGGAACATCATCCTCAAGTTACATCATCCACGAGCATCTCAGGAATGAGAGACCAGAATAGTTGTCTAGCCATCTTATTGTTTGTGAATGCAGGTGGTAGTTGGGAGAGGGAGAGCAAATGTAGATAAGTCATTTGAATTTCTGTGTGTGGCATGGCCATTTTAATTGACCAACCCTACTTTAAACAATATCAAGCTAGACAGACATCAGTTGACTTGATATTAGACATAATTTACTTGTCTTGGATGTGCAGCTAAAATAATTATATGGTGCCTTCCCAGGTGTCTGTGTAAACAGAATTAAAGGAAACTAGTAAAACTTTTTTTACTGAAAGCCGGAAAACAAAAGTATTTCCAAAGTGTTTATTCTGATTAGTTGGCAACATCCGTTGTTCTAATGGCATGTCTTTGCTTCCATTAGTGTGTAGAGAGTGAGTTAAACTTCAACCATAATTGTATTTATCTGTGTAACCCCTTTGGAATGCCAATGAGGTAGAGAATGACTCCACTCCAAAATACCATCAAAGTGATGCACTGATTAACCAGGGTTGCAATTTTAAGATGCTAATGTTGCAATCTATATATATAAAAGAGTGATGGCATCAGGGCAGTGGACAAAACAACAAAAGTACAGGCCCCGCAACCTCGAAATTTGACAACACAACCCATCATACATGCCTCCAGGTTGATACAACAAAAAGAAAAGAAAAATAAAGTCCTAATTAGAGGGAGAGCAATAATTTTTTTTATCCAATTGCTGCCAGTTTAGAGGGCTAATCTCTGCCCACTTGGTTGCCTAGCAACCAAGGGACAGCCAGGTTTCAGTTAGGGGACAGGCAGATTTAGGCCTCACTGAGTCTTCTTCCACAGATTATCTGATTTTAACTGGATTATATGGCAGTGTAGACTCAAGGCCCTTCTACACAGCTCTATAACCCATTTATAATCTTACATTATCTGCTTTGCACTGGATTATCTTGACTCCACACTGCCATATAATCCACTTCAGTGTGCATTTTATACAGCTGTGAAGAAGGAGCCTCATATAATCCAGTTCTAAGCAGATAATAGAAGATTATCAATATACAGTAGAGTCTCACTTATCCAACATAAACAGGCCGGCAGGATAAGTGAATATGTTGGATAATAAGAAGGGATTCAGGAAAAGCCAATTAAACATCAAATTAGGTAATCGTTTTACAAATTAAGCACCAAAACATCATATTATACAACAAATTTGACAGAAAAAGTAGTTCCATGCGCAGTAATGCTATGTAGTAATTACAGTAGAGTCTCACTTATCCAACACTCGCTTATCCAATGTTCTGGATTATCCAATGCATTTTTGTAGTCAATGTTTTCAATATATCGTGATATTTTGGTGCTAAATTCGTAAATACAGTAATTACTACATAGCATTACTGTGTATTGAACTACTTTTTCTGCCAAATTTGTTGTCTAAGATGATATTTTGGTGCTTCATTTGTAAAATCATAACCTAATTTGATGTTTAATAGGCTTATCCTTAATGCCTCCTTATTATCCAACATATTCGCTTATCCAATATTCTGCCAGCCTGTTTATGTTGGATAAGTGAGACTCTACTGTACTGTATTTACAAATTTACCACTACAATATCACAATGAATTTAAAACACTGACTACAAAAACATTGATTATGAAAAGGCAGACTGCGTTGGATAATCCAGAACATTATATAAGTGAATGTTGGATAAGTGAGATTCTACTTTAATATGAAATAATTACTGGGATAGAATAATGCAGAACAATATAATCTCTAAAACCAGGACAGTAAATAAACAGGGGAATTCCACACAGGAAACAATCAGGGCCAGCTAACACCTCCCAACAAAGTATTCCCATCATCAAAGTCTGGCAAATCCTCTGTTTTCTCAGGGCCACAGACAGTAGACGCACATAAAATATTGCAAACAACACCACTCTGAAAACAAGGGAATTCCAGACAGGAAAGAATCAGGGCCAGCTAACACCTCCCAACAAAAAATTCACTCAGGGAGGAAGCAGCCAGGCTTTAAAGCTGCAAGGCCATTACATCCTAATCATTTTTCCTAATTGCAGCATTCATACTTGCCTCCAACAGACAAAAAAAACCCAATCAGAAATATTGTATATTCACAACCTTTAGGAAATAATATCCCCTGATGGCGCAGCGTGTTAAAGCGCTGAGCTGCTGAACTTCTGGACCGAAAGGCTGCAGGTTTGAATTGGGGGAGCGGAGAGAGCCCCCACTGTTAGCCCCAGCTTCTGCCAACCCAGAAGTTCAAAAACATGCAAATGTGAGTGCATCAATAGGTACTGCTCTGGCGGGAAGGTAACGCCGCTCTATGCAGTCATCCCACATGACCTTGGAGGAGTCTATGGACAACGCTGGCTCTTCGGCTTAGAAATGGAGATGAGCACCAACCCCCAGAGTCAGACACGACTGGACTTAATGTCTGGGGAAAACGTTTACCCTTTCCCTTAACTACCACCAATTCCTCAATACTTTATTTCCCAGACCACCATATTTTGCCACAGCAACGCGTGGCCGGGCACATATAATACACTTGGAAGGAATGGCTACTGAGTAGACGTACATTATGCTGCAGACCTTTACCTCAGCCTTCCCTGCCCATATATGCTCCATATGTTGGGTTGGCATACAAGTCCCATCGTCCCCAGCCCATGTGCTTATATATAGTTGTTATTGGTCTCTTTTGGATTTATGCACTTTGTTTATTTTAATCCTGGCTTTGCTGGATTTTGTCATTTAATCTTTATTCATCAAAGGTAGTATATATTATGGTGGATCTAGATTGGGCAAATGTTGCTGAATATATTTATACCTGACATTTTACAGTAGACTCAGTTAACCAGCACCCATGGGAATTGGCAGATGCTGGGTAAATGTAGTTTCCGATTGCTTGAGAGTTACTATTATAAAGAGACTCAACAAATACTATCATATACTATACCATATCATAAACTTTGTATTGACTTGATATTAATATTGAATTAGAACCTCATCAGATGGGAGGAATTTAGCATCCTTGGACATTTTCACCCCGTCTAATGGATGGAGCCCCACACCGGCCATCACACAACGTTGTGTGACTTCCAGTTAGGCTCCTGACTGACGACTGATGAACATGCTCAGGAAGTTCTTCTTAATGTTCAGGTGGAATCTCTTTTCCTGTACTTTGAACCCATTGTTCTGAGTCTTACATCCTTGTCATACAACTGCCGAGTTGCTCTACTTTGTCGGGGAGCGTGGGGAACCTGGTGCCCCATGCCCCGCATCGCCTGGCTCCCATGGGGGGAAGCATGGAGTGCGCATACAGCGTGTGACTTCCATGCCACATGGAATCCAGTGGCAACACGGAAAGCTTCCCATGTTGTCGTGGCAGTGGCATGTGCTGGCTCCACCCTCCTTCACCCACGGAGCTGTGCAGGAGTTGTTTGATGGAAGCCAGCAGGCTCTGTGAGTGACCTGGATTAATCTGGCACATGCAGCCGATTTCAGCCCTGTGTGAAGAGGTTCCTAGTCTTCAGGGCAGCAGAAAACAAGCCTGCTCTCTCTTTCTTATGACATCCTTTCAAATATTTATATATGGTTATCATGTCTCCTTTCTCTTCTGCAGGCTAAACATACCCAGCTTTTTAAGTAGCTCCTCAGAGGGAGTCATGGTCTCCAGACCTTTGATCATTTTATGACCCTATTGCTTGAGCCGGAGCCTCCGGTGGCTCAGTGTGTTAAAGCACTGAGCTGCTGAACTTGCAGACCAAAAGGTCCCAGGTTCAAATCCGGGGAGCGGAGTGAGCACCCGCTGTAACTCCAGCTTCTGCCAACCTAGCAGTTTGAAAACATGCAAATGTGAGTAGATCAATAGGTACTGCTCCGGCGGGAAGGTAACAGTGTTCCATGCAGTCATGCTGGCTGCATGACCTTGGAGGTGTCTATGGACAACACCGGCTCTTCACCCTAGAAATGGAGATGAGCACCAACCCCCAGAGTCGGTCACGACTGGACAACGTCAGGGGAAACCTTCACCTTTACCTTATTGCTTGAGCCAGGCAAAGCGTCCCTCTCTTTCTTCAGAGAAGCGGGATGCCAAAGAAACAGAGGGGCAGCAGGGATTTCCTTGCGGCAATGCTTCCCCCATCACACACGGGAAGCATTGCCTGAGTGTCAAGGATCCGTGTTGGCTCTATTGGAGCCAAAACAACATGGACAGTCTCCTGTGTTGAGAGGGAAGCATCGTACAACATTTCCACTCGAATTGTGTGTGTGGCCTCCGCTGGAAGTCCAGCAATGTCATGGGATGGGCAGCGTGCCCACCTGTCGCTGGACTGGCAAGGAAGCATCCTAGGACGCTTCCCAAGCTCAGTCTGATGAGATTGTTATTTGCTCTTCTCTGGACATGTTCCAGCTTCCACACAGCCATATAATCCAGAATATCAAGGCGGATAATCCACTTTATCTGCTTTGAACTGGATTATCTGAGTCCACACTGCCCTATAATCCAGTTCAAAGCAGATAATGCTGATTTTACAGTTGTGTGGAAGGGGCCAATATCTCTCTTAAATTATGATGCCTGGAATTGGACACAGTATTCCAGGTGAGGGCCGACCAGAGCTGAATAGAGAGGTACCATGACTTCCCTAATCTAGACACTCCTGTATACACCTTTTGATGCAGCCCCAAATCCCCTTGGCTTTTTTTAGCTGCCGAATCACACTGCCAAGGTTAAACAGAGTCGACTTTAAGGGGCAGAAGAAACTGTTTTCACCAGGGTTAGAGGATTTGCCTACTTAGTTCACTATTATTTACTTTGAGCAGCAACAACCTTTCAGGATTGCTAACAGAGGTCTTGTTCAGACCTTGGAAAAGTTACTCTTTTGGCTGTTTATGAGGATTATGGGTGCTGTAGTCCAAAGGGCAAACTCTCAAAGCTCTGACTAAGACATGAAGCAATGGATTCCACCTAAATATTAGGAAAATGTCCTGGCTGCAATAACTGCCTGACAGTGGAAAACACTGCCTAGGAGTGTGGTGAGGTTTCCTCCCCTGGAAACTTTTAAATAGCAACTGCATAGCCTTTTGTGGGGAGTGCTTTTATTGTGTGTTCCTGCATGGCAGAATGAAATTAGGTTGGATGGCCCTTGTGGTTTTTTATATGGTTATTTGCTATAGGGATGTCTTTTAATTGGAGGACCTGGACCTTCTACATCTGTCCATAGCAGGGAGTCGGCAACAGATATGAAGTCCCTCCATTACAGAAGGAAAATGTGAGTGTTGAAATAATCATGAGGCAACTACAACACAGTGGCTCTTTATTAGGGTTCCCATATCAACGTCATTGTTTTCGTGGTAGAACCAGTGCTTTGTCGTCAACTATAAAGAACCAGCCTAGGTGTGCAGGAGGAGCTACTTTTGGGTGTGAGCATCTGATCTTGACTTTTGTACATTGTGTACAAGGGTGACATTTTCTAGTCTTCCCAGGTTCATTTTACAAAGGGGCTTGGCATTTGACCTATGGGACATTTCATTCCTGACAAAACCTCTTTAGGCTCCTTAATGCTATTGTTAGTTACACAACATAGTGAGAGCGAGAACTACGAACTAATAAGTTGCGATCAATCAAGTTATCTCTTAAATTGTATAATGTAAAAAGGCAACTTAATTAGATTAATTTTTTAAACTAAAGTGACTGAATTACATAGAAATTTTTAGTGCTAATTGAATTCCAGGATTTAGTTATTAATTGTGTTATTAATTAGAAAGTGCTAAAAAGCTAACAAAGTTAAGCCTTGCTAGTTCCTTGTTAGTTAAAATTGAGCCCTTTTTAATGTTTTCAAAACTGGGTTGCTGTGAGTTTTCCGAGCTGTATATTCCAGAAGCATTCTCTCCTGGCATTTCACCAACATCTATGGCAGGCATCCTCAGAGGTTGTGAGGTCTGTTGGAAATTAGGCAAGTGGGGTTTATATATCTGTGGAAAGCCCAGGGTGGGAGAAAGAACTCTTGTCTGCTTGAAGCAAGTGTGAATGTTGCAATTGGCAGCTTGATTAACACTGAATAGGCCTGCAGCTTCAAAGTCTGACTGCTTCTTATCTGGGGAATCCTTTGTTGGGAGGTGTTAGCTGGCCCTGATTGTTTCTTTCGAAACTATTTCTTACTTTTTGGATAGGATTTTTCAGGTTCTTTCTTTTTAGGCTTTTAGTAGATGCATATGATATAAATTTAAATGGAAATTTAAGATATGACTAGCAATTCGTTTTTTCATTCTAAACTAACTGCTAAAAAACCTTAAGCTTTTTAACAATTAATTAAATGTATCCACCTTTTCTACAAATGTAACTATTTCTGGTGAAGTCTTTCTTGTTATTGTGTTCCTTCAAGTCACTTCTGACTTATGGTGATCCTAAAATGAACCTACCACAGGATTATCTTAAATGAATTTGTTCAGAGGAGGTTTGCCCTTACCTTTCTCTTAAGTCAAGAGTGTGTATTTTATGCAAGTAGACATCATCTGTTAACACAGCCTTCCCCAAAACTGAATCCCCAAGTGAAGTATTTATATCTGCTCTTTTTTTGCAATGTTCTCAAGATGGTGTGTCATGCATGGGTCTCAGCTTTTCCATTTTAGCCTTACTACAATCCATTGAAATACAGTATAATCCCCATATACAGTATAATCCCCATATCTGTGGAGAATACATCCCTGAACTTAGCATGGAAACAGAAAAATATGGATAATAGCAAACCTTATGCAACCGAATGACTTCAATTGGAAGTTACCTTAAAGTCAGCCTGGAGGTTCTCCAGGGACCTAGCAAATATTCTAGTAATTCCTATATAACACCTTTCTAGGAATTTGCTAGATCCTCCAGGGTAACTCTATGGTAACTTCTACCAGAAGGATACAAGTGTATTGCCTGGAGGACCTACATAATTTCTGGAGTGGACATATTTTCTTGGATGTGTATTACTGAAAGTGCAGGTGCTGGCCCCATGCATATGGTTATATCTTAGGCTGAGCTTGTGTGACTGGTCCAAGTGAGTTTCTAGGCTCACTGAAGACTAGAATCTAGATTTATCCCAACTTCAACTATGTTAATCACTACACTTCAGCATACTGGTGCCATTAAAGAGCTTACCTATAGGAATGGTCAAGTTTAAGATAAAATTTGTATGTCATCAGCAAAAATATAGTGAGAGAAGAAGGGGTGTATCAATGGATGAAGACAGTGGTGACTAATGCTGCCCATGTTAGTTGAGTGCACAAATTTGACATGAGCTATCCAAGATACAGGAGCCCTCAGTGGTGCAGTGGGTTTAACTGCTGAGCTGCTGAACTTGCTGACTGAAAGGTCAGTGGTTTGAATCCGGTAAGTAGGGTGAGCTCCTGCTGTTAGCCCCTGCTTCTGCCAACCTAACAGTTCAAAAATATGCAAAATATGAGTAGATCAATAGGTACCACTCCAGCGGGAAGGTAATGGTGCTCTATGCAGTCATGCTGGCCACATGACCTTGGACATGACGCTGGCTCTTCGGCTTAGAAATGGAAATGAGCACCAACTCCTAGAGTCGAACATGACTGGACTTAACGTCAGGGGAAAACCTTTACCTTGACCTTTATCCAAGATATAGAACTTATTTTGGGGATAGAGTTCAGTATCTCAGATAGGTGAAGATTAATACTCTGAATATGGATTCACTGGATCATTGATGTGGAAGTCACCACTTGATGTGGTCAATGTAGAATGGCAATCCTTGATTGCATTAGAGATCATGCCTCTAGCAGTTCTATGTCCTCTCTTTGGTCAACTTGTAATAAAAATATATCATAAAACCACATTGGAAAACATAGAAAAAAATCTCTAGCATTTCTAGGTCTGTCAGTGCAATTCTATGGTCAATTTCTGGCAGAAGCACATCACAAAATCATACTGGGGGACCTAAAATGTCTAAAGACTGGATATCTTTTTGGATGTGGTGGGTGAAATTGCAGGTGCCTGCCCTGCAGATAGAAGGTGATACTATACATTATGTGCTTCCAGCTCTCAAGAGACTCAAGGTGGCTTCAAAGAAGTGAGAAAATCTAGATTAAATTGCACACAGAGATATTAATAAAACATGTACAATTAAAAATTTAAAGATATGATTAAACAACCTGAAGAACTGAAGGCATTAAAAGACAGAAGATAAAAACCAAGAAAGCAGCACATTATTAAAAGTCCACTACTGTCTGTTACTGTCAAACATGTTTTTTATTTGCTGGTGAAATGTTTGTTTCATATTAGACCTGTGCAGGATGTTCTAATGTCCTCTAGACTACAAGGTCCAGGGTTTAACACAATGACTACTAAATGGATGGCTACTAAATTGGTATGTGATCATCATTCCCTCAGACTCTATGTTCTGAACTATGCAAAGGAGTCCTGAATTAATGAATGTCTGAAGGCTTTTTGGGAAATGAATTCTCTGTTTGGTGAGGAGGGGAGAAGCAAGGAAAGAATTTATTAATCTATCGGGCAACTTTCCTGGTACCTATGAAAAACAGAAGGAGAAACTTCACAGGGCGATGATTGGGAGACTATCCACACTGCAGAATTATAGCAGTTCCACACCACTTTAACTGCCATAGCTCTATCGCGTGTACTCCAGTGATTTGTAGTTAGTTTAAAAAAACATAATTAAGATTAGCTACAATTTGTAGCACTTTACAACCTGTGATTAATTCAAACCAGCAGGGGAAGGGTTTTTTTGGGTTGGGATTCTTGGCTTCCTTGCCATAAACATAATACTTCCATCGGCTGTATTTTTGGTGGTATTAACTATCGGAAGGAAATGTCTATTGACATTGTTGTGAAGTTGCAGCGGTCTGAGGGTTAGTGTTATATGTTTTTGGATTGTTGTATTTTCATTCCTTCACTTGATCTAAGTGATGCAGACAGTTTGCAAGGCTGAGAGATGAGAAATGAATTTTTGAATAAATCAATGCAAATCAAATACATACAAATCAATTTGAATTCAAACCAAATGCTGTATGAGCTGAAGCTTGGAATCAGGACCACCCTAATTTAGTTTGAACTAGAATGTTCTTCTCATCTATTTACATGAACACATATTCCCCTCAATGGCAGAATGTGTTTCTTGGCCTCAATATGCTACCGTTTTGGAAAACATTTTTGCCAGCAATGGAAGATTTCTGAGCCAGCTTAGAAAAGAAATGCTGGTGGGGAAAAAACTCTGAAAATCTGAAGCCAGATGAAACTATTACACAAAATACAAACTTAAGACTCTTGTTATTATAAAATGCCTGGGAGAAAGAAAAGTTTTAATATGGTATTTACATTCTGCTCGTGGTTCATGCCCTTGTAATTTCCCAGTTGGACTACTGCAATGTGTAGCACATACCGGCTGCCCTTGAAGATGACCTGAAAGCTCCAGCATCACAGAGTGTGGATCCCACTGCCAGCAATTTAATGGGGGCAGACAGGTGAAATTGCCTCCCACTCGTTTCAAAGGAATCGGGGCTGCTTACCGAGTTGCCATACATACAATATGAAAAATAACATAATGCAGCAAAAACTAACAGCGCATATACTGAACTGTATTTGAACTTCCAAAGAACTAAGCGACTTGAGATCTGAATATCCGAAGGCATTAGTACTTGGAAAAAAATAGCTGTTTTAGGCTTCCAAAGTAACACTTTGGACAACAATTTTGGATTACAAGTAGCCAGGTAAGGAGACGGCAGAATCACAGAATCACAGAAGAGACTTAAGGGCCAGGTTTTAGCAAAGCAGGTTAATCACCAAGCTGCAATAAATCTTGCCAGCAGAAGGCCGAGAGTTCGAAGCCTGGATCAGGGTGAGTTCTTGACCTTTAGCTCAGCTTCTACCTACCTAGCAGTTTGAAAACAAATGTGAGTAGATAAATAGGAACTGCATCAAAGCGGGGAGGTATTTAGGCTCAACATTTCAATCAGAAAAAGGAGAAAGTTTATGAATAAAGAAAGCTCTTCGGCAGGGAGATGGAGCAACAGCACACCCCGGTGACCGGAATCAAGCACAGTCTCCAAAGATGTCTGTCTGTTGTCTGTCTTGTCATTGTTATAATAATCCCTGAATGTTTGCTGTATATGTGTTCTGTGATCTGCTCTGAGTCCCGTTTGGGGGGAGAAGGGTGGAATATAAATATTGTAAATACATAAAATAAGTCATCCAGTCCAACCCCATTCTGCCGTGCAAGAATGCACAATCAAAGCATTTCTGTTAGATAGGCATGCTCCTGCTGTATATGTACTGTTAGTTTTAGCTACATTATGGGGTTTTTTTGTATTGTACATATGACATGCTACTTAGTAAAAAGGTAAAGGTTTCGCCTGACGTTAAGTCCAGTCATGTCTGACTCTGGGGGTTGGTGCTCATCTCCATTTCTAAGCCGAAGAGCCGGCTTTGTCTGTAGACACCTCCAAGGTCATGTGGCCGGCATGACTGCATGGAGCGCCGTTACATGCTACTTAGCTTTATATATATTTCCATTTCTTTATTTTTTATAATTGTTATAAATATTCTGGTACTGAAAAGTAGTCTATGTATATGTTAAAGAAGTAAACAACAATGGAAATAGTGCAAGAAGGAGTTTTGCCAGTAGTCTGTATGTTTCCTTCCAAATTACATATGGCTTTCCCACTTTCTTACAGGTTTTCGGCGGCCTGGTCTGGATCCTGGTGGCATCTACTAGAGTTCATGATAACATGAGTCAAGGCTGGGTGATGTTCGTCTCAGTGTTTTGCTTCGTAATTTCAACATTGCTTTTGTTCCTATATATGTGTGGAGCTCACGGAGGGAAATCTGCCTGGGTTGCTGTGGTAAGTTCATGTTAGAAGGAATTTAAGTTCATGTTGAAAGGAATTTAAAAACTGAGTGAAAGGTTTACAACACATGATCTCACAAATCCAGTTCCATACACTAAGTCTTCAAGTTACAAACATCCAACTTACAAATGACTCCTCGTTAAGAGTGGGGGTGAGACAACAGGAAGTGAAAGAAATCTCCCCCTTGGAACAGAAAATCACTCCTGGAAGAGTTATCATGGGGGAAAGGAGTCTGCACTGAAGCTTTCTCACCAATCATTGTTTGATTTTTTTTAAATCCAATTCTCACAGGAATGGAAAGTGAGGTGAGATATTCTGAACAGGGGCTCAGACAGCAAAACAAACATTACAGGGGCTATCCAACCCCCCCTTTTTTATCTATTTATCTATCATCTCTCTCTCTCTATATATATACACACACAAAAAAAGTGAAAATGTGTATGTGTGTATGTTGCATGGGTGTCCACTTATACAGCTTCCGGCCTCCACAAACAGGCCTTGGTTCCCAGGGCTGTGGAGCCACCGAGTCACTGGTGGACTTTGGAGGTGATTGACCTTTATCTCTGGGAGTTATAGTTCACGTGTATTCCGTAAGCCTTCTGAACCCCTCCAATGATGGATCTGGATCAAACTGGGCACACACACCCAATGCTACCAAGTTAAGGTGATTGACCTTGGCATCAGAAAGTTATAGTTCACCTGTACTCAGTAAACACTGAACCTACCAAGTGATGAATCTGGACCAAATTTGGCACACAGACCCAACATGGCCAACTGTGAATACTGCAGAAGTTTTGAGAGGGCTGACCCAAGATTTTTTGGGAATTGTAGTTTACCCACATCCTTATGCATTTTCTAATGGGAACATTCATTAAAAAACAATAGGAAACACTGAGTTTTTTTCCTAAGAAATAGTATAACATATGACCAAACTGATATTACCTAACATCCAAAAACAAACAAGGCCCTTTTCAAATAATGTGGGCACTGCCGGGTACCCAAGCAAGTGTATATACACACATATATATGGCTGTGCCTGTTCTGATTTACACTCACGTTCAACTTAAGAGCAAACCTACAGAAGCTATCTTGTTTGTAACTTGGAGACTATCTGTGTATCAGGTGTGGAGCTTGGAAAACCAATGCTTTTGGATGACGACTCCTAGAATCACCAACCAGCATGACCACTGACCATGCCTGGCTAAGGACCTTCGGAAGATGGGCAGGCAATACAACGAATCATCTATTATATTTGGCACACATGCAAACATCTCATTTTATATGAATGCAAAATGCAATAATTTTTAAGACCAGATTAGAACCAGAGCTTTTAAAAAAAGTTTGGCTCCTCTTACTTGTATAGCATTTGAAAGGTGACCCCAGTGCTATTATGTATTGGTACAGTCTGCCCTCCACATTTCTGGGATGAGGGACAAATAACTACCAGATATGTGAAAAACCATGAATAATGGCTATTTGAGAAAACACTTCTCCAGGAATCTATATGTCCTCCAGAATTATTCGAATCTGAATTCAGAAACTGGATTATATTACTGTATAGATCCAGCCTGAGCCAGTTGCCTATTATTGCCTAAGGTAGGACAAGGCGCCCAGTGGCCTCTACCAAAGCAATAACAATCCTTGCTTTCTTTTAGCTCTGACCATATCTACTGGGCTCGGCTACTGGTATCAGCTGTTGTTGAGGTTATGTTTTTAATGTTGGTTTACATATTTTTGTATGGTTATGCCTTGTAATTAAATGTATTTTATGATGTTGTATTTTAATTTTTGTTCCACTGGGCTTGATCCCCATGCAAGCCACCCCGAGTCCCTTTGGGGAGATGGGGCGGGATATAAGAATAAAGTTATTATTATTATATTATTTTGGGACTTCCCTCAGAAAACCATGCACATCATTTGAAGACATTTCCTGAACAACATAGTAGATGAAATTGCTACTGATGAACATGAATGCAAAACTAGCTTCCCACTGGGATCAGGCATTTCTTGCAGCCCAAAGACGGAAGGTGGCAATGGCAGCCCTTATTTATTTATTATTTATTTACAGCATTTATATTCCGCCCTTCTCACCCCGAAGAGGACTCAGGGCGGATCACATTACACATATAGACAAACATTCAATGCCTTTTAACATAGAACAAAGACAAACAAACATAGGCTCCGAGTGGGCCTCGAACTCATGACCTCCTGGTCAGAGTGATTCATTGCAGTTAATTGCAGCTGGCTTGCTCTCCCGCCTGCGCCACAGCCCGGGCCTTATCTGAATGTTGGTTGGATTCTTACAATCTCTGGTCTTTTTTCCAGGATGCTTTCTACCAAGTAATTGCTACTATCTTCTACTTGAGTGCGTCAGTTTTGCAAGCCTATACCACCTACTATATGAAAACTGGGGTATTCAAAAACTACCAGATAGACATTGCAGCAGTGGTGAGTAAGAAAATTGTCTTTTCAGTTAGCATCTTGCCAATGAATCGGTGACGCTGATTGATTTCATTTTTAAAAATGGGCACAAAGGTGCCCTGATTAATCAAATGGTGGTGGCAGATGATGATGATGATGATGATGATGATGATGTTGAGGAGCATGCTTTTATAAAACATTGCAACAGCAAGATCAATATACAGATAGTCCTCCACATTCTTTGGGTTAAAGGAAGCAGGACACCTCTGAAAGCAGAAATAAACATGCAATTTTTAAAAAATGGTATTGTTTTAACTTGAAAGACACTTCTCTAGGAATCTCTAGATCCTCCAACACAACCTTTTGGTCTTATTCCACTGGAAGTTGACTATAAAGTCACACTGGAGATTCCCAGAGAATAGGAGTCCTCAATAATCTTCAAATAATCCAATCTGCAAAACTCAAATTTAGATATGATAAAGATAAAGCTTTTCTCCTGACATTGTCTAGTCATGTCTGATTCTGGGGGGTGGTGTTCATCTCCATTTCTAAGCTGAAGAACCGGCATTGTCCGTAGACACCTCCAAAGTCATGTGGCCAGCATGACTGCATGAAGCACCCTTACCTTCCTGCCGGAGCAGTACCTATTGATTTACATTCATTTGCATGTTTTCAAACTGTTCCTTTGGCAGAAGCTGGGAGCTCACCCCAATCCTCAGATTCGAACTACCAAGCCTGCAGTTAGCAAGTTCAGCAGCTCAGTAGTTTAACCTGCTGCACCACAAATATGCATTTAATTTAATTTAATTTAATTTAATTTGTCTTAATATCCTGCCATTCTCCTAGCACAGGACCCAAAGCAGCTTGTAGCGATTTAAAACAAAGTTGAAGAACAATCTTATTCACAAAAGTTAAAAGAAAACAATTAACCCAACACATGGATAGTTTTTGAATCAGAAACATTCTTATCTTTGTACAGTAGAGTCTCGCTTATCCAACGTAAACGGGCCGGCAGAATGTTGGATAAGCGAATATGTTGGATAATAAGGAGAGATTAAGGAAAAACCTATTAAACATCAAATTAGGTTATGATTTTACAAATTAAGCACCAAAACATCATGTTATATAACAAATTTGACAGAAAAAGTAGTTCAATACACAGTAATGCTATGTAGTAATTACTGTATTTACGAATTTAGCACCCAAATATCACGATGTATTGAAAACATTGACTACAAAAATGCGTTGGATAATCCAGAACGTTGGATAAGCGAGTGTTGGATAAGTGAGACTCTACTGTATTCATATTTATGAAATTTACCGATTAGTAAACTCGATGAAATTTAAATATAGTTTTGATTTTCTGTCTTACTTTTTAATAAGTATGTTGTGGATTTGGCTCATTCAGGACCTCCATGCAAACAGAGGCGAGGTTTCAACTCCATAATCCCAATTGTCTCCTCTAAATCCCCGTCTTTGTTGGATCTAGAAAAAAAAAGGGAAGAAAACTGTTCTCGGCTTGTTTGATCTAAAATTGGGGTCAAGTTAGGGAAAAAAAAAACACACACAGGGAGGTCAGAGTTAAATCCCCCCTATCATGGATGCAATGATCCCAATTCAACTAGCCCCTTCCCTGCCCTCATTGTTGGGGAAAGTGAACAAAACCAAGGATTCCTTGCATGCTATACACTTAATGTAGAATTGCAATATTTGCATTCCTGTCCCTGGGCACGAGGTAATGAAAGTCCCTAGTATTTACTTATTAGGAAGTTGCTTGATCCTGGTCCAATCTGCAACTAGAATAATACACTTCTTTTTACCATAATGCCTGGAATCTCTCACGCTACACTATATTGGCCAGCACTTGCCTAGTCCTTTTCCTTGGGATACCGGGAACTGCAATCCAGACCCATATATCTATATATATAAAAGAGTGATGGCATCACGGCAGCGGACAAAACAACAAAAGTAAACACTCCACAACCTCGAAAATTGACAGCACAACCCCTCATCCATGCCTCTAGGTTGATACAACAAAAAGAAAAGAAAAATAAAGTCCTAATTAGAGGGAGAGGAATAATTGTTTTATCCAATTGCTGCCAGTTAGAAGGCTAAGCTCTGCTCACTTGGTCCCCTAGCAACCTACTCAGCCCAGGGGACCCTTTACCTTAACTACCACCAATTCCTCAATACTTTATTTCCCATACCACCAGACTTCTCCTCAGCAACGTGTGGCTAGGTACAGCTAGTAATCATATATATGGCTACTGAGTCCCCTCGCCAATGTAATGGCAGACACAATTCCTTGTACAAGGAATTGGATTAGAAATGACACTATGCTTGCTTGCTGCTAGATATAAAAATGGTGTCTTCACTAGCTGGTGCAGATATCAAACTGTATTAACTCTAGGTTTGATTTATTCTGGTTTGATTAATAGTGTGCAAGGTCAAAATCAACGTTAACTGTTGCTAACTTGTCACTGGAGTTGTGAATCTGCTTTGGATTAGTCCAAGCATTAAGGGAAGGATTTAAGGTGTTGAACAGTGTCCAGAAAATAGGCTAGCTCTTTTAAAGCTTGATTTAAACCCCAGATTGGGTTACCTATCCAATTTGCCATGGGATCCACCAGGAAATAGATCACATGAGGGAACAAGTGGCAAAACAAACACCCCTGAACTAGGTTTGCTAAATCCACATGGTAAATTCTCTCTTTTTTTCTCTCCTAGGTTTTTGCCTATGCAGTCACACTGACGTACTTTATCCATATGGTGTTCTCGCTAGTGAGATGGAAAGCATCTTAAAACTCTGGAACGTCCTTTTGAAAATGGATTTTGCAGTCTGATTTAGCCCGTTCATGTCTGCCTGTGTCTTAAGAACTGTCTTTCTTTGGAGATTTTGTATATGCAGTTGTGTATACTTTACTGTATTTTATCAGGAAAATCCTTGAGTATGTATTTTTACCTTAATTCCCTCCCTCCTTACCATTTTCTGAGTCTTCATCAGATAGCTTTCAGAATGTAGAAAAACCGGAAACTCTCTTAAATATATTTGTGTTTAAATGCTTTTACGAATGTAGAAGTCAGGTTTGTACAAATAAAATACTACAAGTAAATGTTGGTTGGACCCCTTTGGCTTTTATTATTTGTACATTTTCCTCTTTTGACTATTTCCTACATGAGGAGAGGGAGACAACTTCCATATTATAACAGGTAGAGGAAACACAACTGGATTGTTGAAAAGCTTGACAAGGATCTCTGGCTGTTAAGGTGGGCTTGGGAGGTTGGGCCAGGAGATATACTTTTTTTATTACACAAACGTAACCAGGGCCCTTATGTACACTGACCATTTAATGCAGCTTACAGCTAGCATCAAACAGCAGTAGCCAGACAATAAACTACCCCCAAAGTGTGTGAAATAAGCACTTAATGAGCATCAGTGCTCTGTGCTTTGTGTAATCAACATCTAGGCCTGAAACTGGTTCAAGGATTTCCTATGTAATTATGCACAAAGTAGGAGCCTCCAGTGGCGCAGTGGGTTAAAGCCTTGTGCAGGCAGGATTGCTGACTGACAGGTTGGCGTTTTGAATCCAGGGAGAATGAGTGAGCTCCCTCTGTCAGCTCTAGCTCCCCATGTGGAGACATGAGAGAAGCGTCCCACAAGGATGGTAAATATCAAACATCTGGGTGTCCCCTGGGCAATGTCATTGCAGACAGCCAATTCTCTCACACAAGAAGCGACTTGCAGTTTCTCAAGTCACTCCTGATACGGAAAAAAAAAAACCCCACACAGTGAAACCACTTCCTTCAATATCAGTTTGAAACTGCATGAAGTGGTCAGTGTGGGTGGGGCCTAAGTAGCCAGAGTAGAATATTGGCAAACAGAGCTGTTGTGTGTTTTCCGGGCAGTATAGACATGTTCCAGAAGCATTCTCTCCTGATGTTTTGCCACAATATTGGCAAACATATTTTGGATTTTCTTGCTTAAATCTCAGAAAACATAGAACTGGTGTTTCTTTGAAATATTCGAAAAACATCAGCAATAGCTTAGTAATAAGACAGGCAGGCAGATGGGAGAGGATTGGTTGTGTAATTCCCTTTTCAAAGATATATTCATATATCAAAAAGATGAGAAAATTAATAAGGCAGAGAAGAAAAAGGACAGACACCAAGTCATATGCACAAAATGCCAAATAAATATCAATAATATCAATTTCACTTAGCTATGTTATTTATTTATCATGTCAGAAGCGATTTGATACAGTTATAATGTATAGAAAAAACACAAAGTTAAAAACTTGGCATTACACTAAATGTCCTTTGACCAGAAGCTGGCCACTTGGAATGTCTCTGGTATCGCTGTGAGAAGGTCCTCCTTTGTGCATGTGGCAGGGCTCAGACCACATTGTAGTAAGTGGTTGTGATTTGCTGTTTTCCACACTCACATGTTGTGGACTCCATGTTGAAGCCCCCTTCCTGAAGATTGGCTCTGAATCTCATGGTGCCAGTCTGTTCAGTGCCTTCCATGTTGCCCAGTCTTCCGTGTGCCCAGGGGGGAGTTTCTCATCTGGTAGCAGCCATGGATTGAGGTTCCGGATTTTAGCCTGCCACTTTTGGACTCTTGCTTGTTGTGGTGTCCTGTGAGTATCTCTGTAGATCTTAGGAAGCTTGCACATGTATGTTACTATTTTGGATTTCAGAGCCCAGATAAAATTATTTTAGAGGGAATGGTGTAAGAGAGAGCATGAGGACATATTGCAATGAATCCATTTCAGTGATAGTGGATAGGATACATATCAGCCTGATCTCCTCTCTCCATTGACGCAAGTGGATGAGACTAAAATGATGACATTTGGGTGACAAGGGTCTGGTGAACAAGCCCTACGAGGAATGGCTTAAAGAGCCAGGCATATTTAGCCTGCAGAAGAGAAGGCTGAGAGGAGACATGATGGCTATATATAACTATGTGAGGGGAAGTCATAGGGAGGAGGGAGCAAGCTGTTTTCTCCTGCCTTGGAGACTAGGACGCAAAACAACAGCTTCAAACTACAGGAAAGGAGATTCCACCTGAACATTAGGAAGAACTTCCTCACTGTGGGAGCTGTTCAGCAGTGGAACTCTCTGCCTTGGAGTGTGGTGGCGGCTCCTTCTGTGGAAGCTTTGAAACAGAGGCTGGATGGCCATCTGTCGGGGGTGCTTTGAATGCAATTTTCCTGCTTCTTGGCAGGGGGTTGGACTGGATGACCTACAAGGTCTCTTCCAACGCTATGATCCTATGATTCTAAGTACATTGATTTGTTGATCAATGAGTCCCACGCTCGTACTCCTCCTTGTATCCATGCTTTCCCAACTTCTGCTTCTCTCTAATCTTTGGAAATTATGTTTAAAAGGAATTTTGTAGTTCCCACAGTGCTTAATAATTTTTTTCCTGTAAATTAAAAAAATACAGTTCTGGAAGGCCAGGGGGAGAGGAGGGCAATCCAACCTCTGATGCTATTTCTGTGCCAACGTGGTGGCAGAGAAGCAGAATGGCCCCATTGCACAAGATATGATGGGAACCTTGTGGGATTGACAACTGTTGATGCATTTTGCCTATCAGAAGCAGGAGCTAGGTAGGGGCAGACCAAGATTGGGGTGCAGCTGGTGTTGCTTCACTGCTGGTTTGCTTCCCTTGTGCAATAAAATCCCAAGACAAATATACCACCTCTCTAAGCCATTCCTCATTCATTTTTTCTTTTTATGGCATTTCTCATCTAGCAACAAAGATTAAATTTGGGAGCAATATCTCATATGCTTATGGGATTTGAGATCTGAAATTTCCCTCAAAAGCAGGACTCAAGGATTTGGGATGACTATGAAATTAAAACAAATACAGTACCATGGAGCTCTCGATGGCACAGCGGGTTAAACTGCTGAGCTGCTGAACTTGCTGACTGAAAGGTTCAAATCTGGTGAGTGAGGTGAGCTCCCACTGTTAGCCTCAGCTTCTGCCAACCTAGCAGTTTGAAAACATGCAAATGTGAATAGATTAATAGGTACCGGCTCTTTGGCTTAGAAATGGAGATGAGCACCACTCCCCAGAGTTGGACACAACTAGACTTAATGCCAAGTGGAAACCTTTACCTTTACTTTTACAATACCATACCAAACTAAGCCATCCTGTACAGAATGTGTGAACCATGAGGAATAAATTCCACCTCTAATATCTATTGACAAATAATTTCTGAACTTTTAATGAACCTAGATTGGATGGGCCCTTTCTATACATTCTCTCACTTATTAAATGGCTGCCTAGTTACAGATTCATGCAATAAATTCTTACAGAACAAGTGGAACAAAAGATAATCTGGTATCTCGATCTGAGGAAAAGGCCTTGCCATTGGCGCTGCTTCCTTTCCCCCCAAGAGCAGAGCCCAATAAACGGTGTGTGCTTTAGCCCGACTTCTGTCAAACAATGAGAAATATGTAGCAAAACTGCTTGGGGGAGAAAATTCTTAGTCAGACCTGGTACTTGTCATGTACATAGTCTGCAGAATGGCAGGTTATTAAAATGTGATGGATGGCTCCTCTGCAAAGGTGTGGCCAAGGCTGGCTGGGTGCTTTCAGAGCCAGGTTGAACCAGTAAAAATACAGTTCTCTTGAATTAATCCTAAAATAGCTACTAAAACCATCATTTGCTACAAATAGGAAGGAAATAAATAAAGGAATTAAAGTTGGAAAGTTTCTTTACTTACCATTTCAAGGCTGGTATGGCAGGCATGGGCAAAGTTGGGCCCTCCAGGTGCTTTGGACTTCAATTCCTATCATTCCTAACAGCCTCAGGAGGAAAAGGAAGGGGCCTGAGGCTGTTAGGAATGGTGGGAGTTGAAGTCCAAAACACCTGGAGGGCCTAACTTTGCCCATGTCTAATACCTTATGCCCATACCTCCTTCGGGCAGTAATAATTTTCATTCCACTTAAAAAAAGATTTGGAGTTTAACCATGGGGACTATATTGCTCATTCATCTAATTGGGCTTCTGGTGCTCTGCTTCACACAGAGCCACTCTGCTCCAACTTGCCTGCCAGTCTGGATTTAAATCACAGATCCCTGACTTTTAAATAATGGCTGTCACCTAGTGGTACACTCTGCTCATTCTCAGAGGTGCTCTGTCCCAACTGAATCACAAAATACATATCAGAGCTGAGTTCTGGCATTCCAAAGGAGTGCTTGTGCTAAACCTTAGCAAACTTTAATGTTTTCGAACCACAGTACCCCCCCCCCCCCCCCGGGCTTGAGATTTATAGGACCATAAAGAAGGCTGAGCTAAGAAAGAGAGACACTTTTGAACGGTGTGTTGGAGGAAAATTCTGAGAGTGCCTTGGTCCACGAGAAGATCCAACCAGTCCATCCTCCAGGAAATAATGCCCGACTGCTCACTGGAGGGAAGGATAAGAAAGGCAAAGATGAAGTTCTTTGGTTACATAATGAGAAGACAGGAAAGCTTGGAGAAGAGAATGATGCTGGGGAAATTGGAAGGAAAAAGGAAGAGAGGTCGACCAAGGTCAAGATGGATGGATGGTATCCGTGAAGTGACTGGCTTGACCTTAAAGGAACTGGGGGTGGCGATGGCCAACAGGGAGCTCTGGCGTGGGCTAGTCTATATGGTCATGAAGAGTAGGAAGCAACTGAACAACAAATTCTTCATGACTATCTATATAACTTTTATTTTTTATACTGTATCTGAAATGTGTAAACTATTTTATAAAATGTAGCATGACTGGACTTAACGTCAGGGGAAACCTTTACCTTTACCTTTTTTATAAAGACAGCCAACTCTATATGACTGTAAAATAATCTCCTGAAAACAGGAAGGCTAAACAAACCTCTCTAGGGCTTTTTTTCAAGCCAAGGCAACTAACTAGACCCATTGTCCACATATATATGAGGTGATCTGCGGACAGTCCAGATGAACCCAAATCTGTTTGTCTAGCTCAGGCATGGGCAAACTTTGGTCCTCTGTGTGTTTTGGACTTCAACTCCTATCATTCCTATCAGCCTCAGGCCCCTTCCTTTTCCCTCTCAGTCACTTAAGCTCCTGGAGGACCAAAGTTTGCCCATGCCTGGTCTAGCTATATGGTTCACTTAAAGATGAGAGATTGCTGCCAACTAATCCTAACCAGCTTCTTTTCAGGCCAATCATATATTTCTCTATATGTTCATGCTTGGACATTTTGAAGCAAAATTGCTGTACATGCATCTGTTTTGGCCAGATCAAATAAACCTCTGTGGCTTGTCTTCAACTTGGTGAATTTGTTTCTCTGTCCTGGCCGATCTGTTTTTTTTAGCATAAGGCTCACTAGGCAGGGATCCTCTTTAACTGCAATCCTAGCTCTAAATTTGACTACATTAGTTTGAAGAAACATATTATTCTATGTGTTTGAAAAAAGATTATGTGGCACATTTGCCTGTCTTCAGATTTTCTTTCTTGCAGTCTTCTTATCATCATTATACTACTGCTAAGATGCTTCAAGGAACTAGCTGCCTTGATTCCCATCTTAAGAAAATTCTAATTCAATCAATCACAGTTGGATTTAAACCAGTCTTCTTCATGTTGAGGACCAAGAGCAGATGGGTGTCATAGTATATTCCAGTTTTGTAAAGGCAAACCCTAATTTCCCAGAAAGCAGAAAATTACACTGGTATTTTTCAGGGTTTTCAGGGTTAGGGTTACTTTCCCAGTGAGATAACACCTTATTAGAGCTGCATTACGACCTGGAAGGGAATATTTTTTAGCATCAGCAACTTTTGTATATTATTCTTTGGGAGTTTAAGCATAGCATATATTTGTTGCAACTTTCTGTTTATTCAGTTTTCCTCTGCATCACTAACTTCTGCATCACTCTAACCCAGGCATGGGCAAACTTTGGCTCTCCAGGTGTTTTGGACTTCAGCTTCCACAATTCCTAACAGCCCCAGCCCCCTTCCTTTTCCCTCTCAGCCGCTTGCCCATGCCTGCTCTAACCTGTAGCCATTTTCTTCATTGCTCCACAAGACCATGTATTTGTTTATTGGCAAGTTTTTGTTAGTAAAGCTGTTTTTACAACTAACCTTCCACATTCATTGGGACTAGGAGAGTCCCTATGAAAGCAGAAAACCACAATTTTTTTTTTTAAAAAAAAGCTCTTTTAATCCGGAGAGAACAAGTTTTTAGGAATATCTAGGAGTCCCATAGAATGACTCTATCTTTTATGTGAGTAGTCATGGAACCAATTAATGTTTAGTTATGGAGCCCCCAGATGGCATAGTGGACTAAGTGACTTGAAGGTTGGGTTGCTGACCTGAAAGCTGCCAGGTTCGAATCCCACCTGGGGAGAGTGTGGATGAGCTCCCTCTATCAGCTCCAGCTCCATGCGGGGACATGAGAGAAGCCTCCCACAAGGATGGTAAAAAACATCAAAAACATCCGGGCGTCCCCTGGGCAACGTCCTTGCAGATGGCCAATTCTCTCACTCCAGAAGCAACTCCGGTTGCTCCTGACACGAAAAAAAAGTTTAGTTTCTGCCTTGCCAAGTTAATCGCTCTAATTGAGTGTGAGCACTGGAGTACGATTCTGGACACCAGAATTCAGATCCCTGCTCAGCCATGGAAACCCAGTGGGTGACCTTAAGCAAATCACACCATCTCAGCCTCACTCTGAAAAAATCTTGTCATGAAAACCCAATGATAGGTTCAATTTAGGGTTACAATTTTTGGGAAATGGAAATTTCCATAACCTTTTGGAGATATTATGATCATTGGAAAGACATGACGTTGTTAGAAATCATAACCTTTTGGAAAAATGATGCCATAACCTTTTTTTGGAAAAATGGCATGCATGCAAGGCAATAAAGGGTTGTTGTATGTTTTCTGGGCTATATGGCCATGTTCTCTCCTGACGTTTCGCCCACGTCTATGGCAGGCATCCTCAGAGGTTGTGAGGTAAGGCAATAAAGTTTCTCAGCTGTTAAACTGTTAAGGACAAAGATATGCCAATGCACAAAAATACACACACGCACACACACATATATAGCAAAGTTTCAGAAGTGTTCTTTCAGTTGCCCAAAAACATCTACTCTCCCTTAAAATATATTTGCCTTTAAATCATGCTCTTAAGAGGCAAAAATAAGCAGACGTCTTTAAAAGCAACACAGTTCGCTTACTCACAAACTTAATGTATTCAGCATACAGGTACTTTGCTTATCAATCCAGTTATAAATAGGATTTGAATAGGTTTCTCTGTGTACCATCTTTCTTAGAATCTTAACATAGTCTTAAGCATCTCTCTGTTCTGAGAGTCTAATAGAGTCTTTGTTTAGTCTGAAAATCCATTGGAGTCAAAACTGTACTGTTTTTACTGACTTCTAAAAGCATACATCTATTTCTACTGAAGTCTCTAAGCATACAGTTTCTAAAATGGAGTCTGAGTTGTGAACAATCCCAGATCTGGTCACATGGTCTGCAGCCCCTCCCACAACATAGAGTTAAGGAAAACTGCATACCAATACACACATAGACAATACAGTAAGCAATCTGAATTATACACATAACAGACAACTAGTGGAGGCTTGAAGAAGGTTATTATTTTCAACAACCATAACTTGGAAATTACCGGAAGACATACAACAGCAATAACTTGGGGAAGATCTGGTATCATACCTGGCATTTTCCAAACAATATGACTAGGGTGTGTTGCAAAAAGAAACTGTGTAAAACTCATGACAATCACATGCACACCATTGTTTCATGCTCTGTGTCTTAATACTTACGTTGGTGAGAAGTCAAATGGATCACCCCCTGCATGAACATTTCTCTGTCTTGGTGACATTCTCTGAGCACTGTGTGTGCGTGACCTGCCATGGCGTCATCACATTTCACTGGGCCAAGTGACCTTCCACCGTTCTCCACCCTTCCTGCAAGAGCACCTCCTAGGGATGATGCATTCAGGCCCAGATAACTACCAAACAGGAATGCTGCTCCTCAGGCACAGAAGTCAAAGCAAGGGCAGCAATTGCAATGCCGTCTTTCCCTTACTGAGCATGACATCTCAAGTTTGTGTGACTCTAGCATATAGATAATTGTACGTTGCTCCATAAGAGCCATCTCTTACTAAGCCATATTGCGAGACAGCAAGGGCAACACCCTGCAATGCTTCCACCACCTTCTAACTATGAAACAGCTCTGAATGTGAGAGCACCACTCAGAATCAACCATCTCTTGTTAATGAAAATTAATAATAATAATAATAATAATAATAATAATAATAATAAAACTTTATTTATACCCCGCCACCATCTCCCCAACGGGGACTCGGGGCGGCTAACATGGGGCCATGCCCAGAGCAATACAATATAACAAAATATAAAACAACATAACATAGCACCATTAAAAATACAATAAATGCATCAACATCAAGAAATCAAAAAAACAGTAAAACAAGGGCAGGCCACGTGAACACAAAGGTAAAACCTGGGGTGAGAGGGACATAGGGGTACTCCACTGCGGGCAGGGACATATGGAAGTGGGGTAATCTAGAGGATAGATGTTCGGGGTGGGAGTAACACAGAAATAACAGAAGTTACTCACCAAAGGCACAGCGGAAGAGCCATGTTTTCAAGTCTTTCCTAAAAGCTAACAGCGTGGGAGCTTGCCTAATTTCAGTAGGTAGTGAGTTCCACAATCGGGGGGCCACAGCAGAAAAGGCCCTCTCCCTTGTACTCACAAGGCGGGCCTGGGATAAAGACAGTGGTGCTAAAAGGGCCTCCCTGGATGATCGTAAAGATCGGGCAGGTTTATGAAAGGAAATACGGTCACGGAGGTAGGTGGGTCCCAAACCGTTTAGGGCTTTATAGATGATAGTCTGCACCTTGAATTGAGACCGGAAAATGAACGGCAGCCAGTGGAGCTCCTTAAACAGGGGAGTGGATCGGGGTATAAATTGAACATAACCAAACTGGTTGATGAGAAACTATTGTTACTAGGTTTGGAACAGAAAGAAAGTGCCAATAGGAAAGGCTGGTTGTTATAGGCCTGGCTAGCCATATCTCTTTGACAGACCACAGCAAAGTTACTTTTTGGAATGTAACTCCCAGACTCCCACAGCCACAACTTCTAAGCCCTGCACTTCTTTGTTGTTGCAGTGAGTTCTAGTCATTTCTTACTTATAGCAAATTTAAGGCAATCTATTCCTCAGAGTTTTTTGTGCAAAATATCTTCACAAGAGGTTTTGCTTTTGCCTTTCTCTGAGGCTATGATAATATGATTTGCCAAAGGTCACCCAGTGGTTTCCATGGCTGAACATAATAGTTACTAATAGAACAATAACAAATGCATATCACATAATCAGCCGAGTCCTTTCTTACAGACTACAGCAACCATAATTTCAGACCACATAGTAAATAGTGGTGGATAAATGGGGAGAAGTGTCACAGCAAACAATACATTTAAAAAAATCACCCCAGTAGTCTATATTTCCCTGTACACTGCCCATTCTGTTTCAGACAAAGCTTTTATCACAGCACTCCTCTGTCTCATTCAATGAGCTTCACACAAGTATCAGTTGATGCCATCATTTGTTTTTTACTTTCCTTTGTATTTCCACCACTTTCCCCTTGCTTTGTAAAATCCATTAAAGGAAACCAGATGAAACAGCTTCACAGTGTTTTCGAATTGCTAGTTTAACTAGAAAATACCAGAAGTGATGATTTTATGGGGAACATGGATTTTTCTTTAGGAAAGTGTGGATATTGATGGAAATTCTACATCACCAATGCACCCAAACATTATCTTTCTCTGCCCCAACAGCCAGCTGGAGAGACCTCCTTTGCCCAGTCTGTCTGCTGAACTGGGAGAGTTCCCACAGATGAAGTAATAGTGCCATGATCGTGAAAATAGAGAACAGTCAGCCCTCCATATTCATGGATTCCTTTCCTCCTTCTATGACCAAACATGATTATTCCCACAACTAATAAAAGAGACTTGCAATTTTCCAAGGTCAAGCTATCTCATGGTATCTGGGGAGGAAATAACGAAGAGTTTCTTAAAAAAATGGAGGCTGGCATTTGAATCCATGGAAAGGAAGACAAATGTGAACTTTAAAACAGCCACAAGGGGAATTTCCTAAAGTAGATATAAGGATAGATTGTGTGTGATATGGGACTCACAGTGCGTAGTGTCGGGAGTCACGGATGGTTGGTTCACAGATAGGGGATAGGAGGGGAAAGATTGGAGAGAATATTGCAATGTATTAGCTTGGAGGACAACGCCGGCTCTTCGGCTTAGAAATGGAGATGAGCACCAACCTCCAGAGTCGGTCACGACTGGACTTAATGTCAGGGGAAAACCTTTACCTTTACTTTACACAGCATCCCTTTTGCAGATTGAATAAAGCTTCTGTAAGTTTGCCTTTGAACGGGTGAAGTCCTGATTTCTGATCTGGAACATTCATGGTTAGTGAAACTTGCCAGGTGGCCCTCGGTAACAGCGGGTCCTAGAAAACTGAAATTTTCAGTCTCGCTCCCTCCCTCCCTTCCTTCTGTCCTTCTGATTATTCTCTCTGAGATCAAAGTCTGAAACACCCGATTGAAGGCTGAAGCATGAGGTTTTTAGACAAATGGATCTAATTTACTTATGTTTTAATTTTTATAATGTATTTTAATGATGTATTTTTATAGTTTTAATTGATTATATGTACTGTTTTTTGTTTTATTATTATGTTCTTGGCATTAAATGTTGCCAACTGTGTAAGCCGCCCTGAGTCCCCCCGGGTGAGAAGGGCGGTGTATAAATTCTGGAAATAAATAAAATAAATAAACACCCATTGTCTCTATCATGTTGAGCCTGGAAAATGCTGTGCTTCTGGATGCTTCTCTGACAAAATATTTTGATGTGGATCCTTCTTTTGATGAAGAAAAACAGACTGTGTTCCTGAAGGGGAATTTGTTCTGGCACTTAACTGTCAAGAGACCCTCCTCCCCTTCCCTGCCTGTAGACACAATAGCTGTAGCCAGAGCCCAAGGGCCATGACAGAATGGCTCAGTAAACTTCTAACAAGCCCTATTGATAGGCCTCGAGGCAAATCTGAAATAGCATATTCCCTCATTCCTTAGGCCTGCAGCAAGAAAGAGGTTTGCTGTGTGACAAAAGCCAAAATAGGGCACATTTGCCTCACAAATGGTGATATGGGATGGAAGGGGCATTTAAGGGGCACAGATGAAAAATATACATTCATTGAAAGTGAAGCTGAATGTTGCCTTGTGGGAAGAGACTTGAAACTAATGAAATCCCCCCTCTCGTCTCTTTGTGCAACCATTGTCCCTGCCAGATCTGATGTTGTACAACATGCTTTTCTTTTTGCACCTAACACCAAGAAAGGCAATGGGCTGCTTGGATAGAAAGGGTCTGGACTCAACTCATAAACCACTGCTTTTGCATCCATTCACTTTTCCAGTATTTTATAATGATTTCATTTATTTAGGACACTCCCAGAAGGGAAAAAATAATCTCCAGAAGTACAAAGACTTTCTGATTCTTATTCTGTTTTGATTGTAACTGCTTATTCATGAGTTGCATCCAGTCTCCCTCTTGAAACAGGGTGGATTTCTCTTCCCTTTTGTGTCTTTCCTTTTTCACTTACCATATCAGTC
This sequence comes from Anolis carolinensis, assembly GCF_035594765.1. NCBI lineage: Eukaryota > Metazoa > Chordata > Lepidosauria > Squamata > Anolidae > Anolis > Anolis carolinensis. Next base: position 20,139,879 of record NC_085841.1, on the reverse strand, counting down.
TCATGTAATCGTTCAGAAACGGAATTTCCATCAATTTCCACTGAGCCCTTCTGATGGAGGATGACCATAGGATTGCAACAAAGGACCTAGAGATTCCCAGAAAAGTGTTCTCTCAGGAAAAAAATGATTTTTTAAAAATTGAAGTTTCCCCACTTTTAGGGAGGTTTTGCACCCCTAACTTCAGCAAATGTGCAAGGTCAAATATATTTGCATCTCTTCCAACAATGTGACTTTTTTCTAGCGTTGTACATGGCATTCCCCATCCTAATTAGACATTCAGAGACATGGATGTGTGTTCTTCATAACTTTCACAAAATGGCTTGATTGTTTTCATTGAATTATCCTCCATACTATGCATATCTTTTTCCTGGTTAGCACTATACATATGTATTCAGGCAGTTCAAAAGTCACAAACAAGATATATAGATCACTGGATTTTTTAAAAAATGGTTTGTTATAGAAATAAAGATCGATGATAAAGCTTCAGTTGAGAACCCTTTCCCCATGATAACTCTTCCAGGAATGAATTTCTCTTCCTAGGGGTAGATTTCTCTCACTTCTGTTGTCTCACCCCTGTTCTTGACTATGAGGCATTTGTAAGTTGGATGTTTGTAACTTGGGGACTGCCTGTATATGTGCAATATAGACACTATATAATATACAGTGATCTAATAAAACATAGCACTTACATTATATTCGCTCACTGTGTTGTGCAATATATCATGTCTCACCCCAACCAGATATCCTGCAACGTTTTAGAAATAAAAATTAAGAACACACTTGTAATACCCATATTCTAAAATCAAGGATCATTAGCAAAAGCTAAATACTCAAGATTAGATCTCACCTGATGTTGAAAGCTAAACAGGTCCAGTCCTGGTTAGTACTTGGCTAGACAACCAGGTACCATAGGCTTTTCTTCCACTTAAATATGTTCCTGTAGCCAAATTAGTTATGTATTGGTTGGCAGCTGCCCTTATCTAGATTACATCTGTGGAATTAATAAAAATGAAGGTGGATATTGGTCAATGCATCTCCTTATTATTATTACAGCCCATGTTTTTGCATCAGAGAGAACAACTGACTCTTGCTCAGAGGAATATAGCAAGCCTACTGTCTTAGGAAGATGGACAGTTTTCAATATGGTTGGGATTTGGAAAGTGCAAAGCTGCCAGGACAGTGACACTTTCTTCCGCCTGAGAGTTAAATCACCTCTCATATAATCAGATGTGCTTTTCATGAGTGAAGGGGGGGGGGGGGGGGACGGGACCTGAGAACATCTTGACTAATACAGTGTTTACATCACTATGACAAACTGAGGCAAGAACTCCTAAGACTTATAAGTGTGAAAGTACCCATGAAGCTGAATAATGCACAGAATGTTGTTGGTTTCTTATCCAGGCATAAGGTCCCCCAAGGAAGCAGTTTGATTTCTTTTCTGCTGCAGTTCAAGGCTGAAGAATTAGAACTGTGCATAAAGTGCCATTGTGTATGCAGATGCAAGTTATGAATTCAGTTACACTTTTGGCATCTTGGCTCAGTTGAGTGCTGCTGCAATTCAGCACAAGAGCCCTATAGTACACTTAGGATGGCATTCTGTCAGTAGCATATGCTATATACATATGTTCACTGTATTTCTTGTTTGCTGCAAAGGATGATATTCCCTTCCTCCCTCTGCAGAGAGCACTCCTCAACACTACCGTGCTCGCTTCGGCAGCACATATACTAAAATTGGAATGATACAGAGAAGATTAGCATGGTCCCTGTGCAAGAAATTCAGTCTACCTAGCAGTTCGAAAGCAAAATATAAGTAGATAAATAGGTGCTGCTTAAAAAGCAGGGAGGTATTTTAAGGCACCCATAAGGAAATGTCAGAAAAATGCCAGAGATTTGATCAAGGAGGAAGTTTATGAACAAATCCCTTTGACAGGGAGATGAAGCAACAGCACCCCCCCCCCCCCCAAATGGTCAGAACCGAGCACAAGCCTCCAAGATGCCAAAGATGGAAAAAGTCTATATCTCTCTCTATGTACAGTTGTCTATCTAGTCAGTGTATAAACATCATTGAATATTTGCCACATATATATGTTCTGTGATCTGCCCTGAGTCCCCTTCGGGGTGAAAGGAGTGGAATATAAATACTGTGAATAAATAAATAAATACTATATACAATAGATTCTCCCAGTTAGGGATTGGTAGATGTCAGATAAATGTAGTTTCTGGTTGCTTGAGAGTTTCTGTTAAAATAGGCCTAATGCTATACCCCATATTATACCATACCATAAACTCTGTATTGGCTTGATATCAATATTGAAACACAGTAATTAAAAGCAAATAAAGACAAAGACAAAACTTAATGTAACACTGTTTTTCTGTTTTGCTTTCCTGATGCATCTTTCCAGCTTCTTAGCACTTCTGCTATGTAGCTAAGTCTGGTCTATATCTTTTGCAGACATGCTCCTCCAAATGGTGAAAGATGTCTGTTTGTTATAGTGCAAGATTTTAATTATTTGTATATCTTGAATATCATATGCTTTGTTTTGTAACTGTTTGTTGGATGACGAACCTGAGTTTACTTGCAAGTCTAATAGCTGAGAGGATATTTGTCAGAGGAAATCCTATTGTAAAAGTAAAAAATGGATTAGTGGTAGGAAATATGTTAATGTCTTGTTTCATCCTTAGAGTCTTGGACTTGAAATCAGGGCTGGTCCAATTATTTTTGTAGCCTAACCACAACTCCCCAAATTTATTGAAGAAGAAACCTTTACTTGCATAGATTTCTATTTCAATAGAGGTGACAAGATAAGACCAGATACCTGTTTTGTTGATGCAGAACAGGTTGAGTAACACTCAAAAGGGAATGGCATATACAGTAGAGTCTCACTTATCCAACACAAATGGGCCGGTGGAACGTTGGATAAGCAAATATCTTGGATAATAAGGAGGGATTAAGGAAAAGCCTATTAAACATCAAATTAGGTTATGATTTTACAAATTAAGCACCAAAACATCATGTTATACAACAAATTTGACAGAAAAAGTAGTTCAATACGCAGTAATGCTATGTAGTAATTATTGTATTTACGAATTTAGCACCAAAATATCATGATGTATTGAAAACATTGATGACAAAAATGAGTTGGATAATCCAGAACGTTGGATAAGTGAGTGTTGGATAAGTGAGACTCTACTGTATATATAGACAGATCAGAAGGAATGGACAGAAATTACTCCTGCAACTTGAGGTGGTTGCTTCAGTCTTCTTTATGGTAAAACTAGTTCTGCACCAGTACCATCATCAACCTGGATCATAACAGTAAATCTTTAGGTATAAATCTTGGAAATATGCTGCATAGTTCAAAAGAGTATGATAATCCAATGTAGACTTACCATATTGCAAGAGTCCAAAAATACCCCAGGCATCTATATTCTGACAAGGTGTAATCATATGCTGCAGAAATGGTGATGAACCTGGGTCCCCTTGTCATATAATATTGCCAGCTGGTAGTTAACTGTATATGTTCTTGGAACATGGAAATTGCATTATCAAAATGGAAAGCATTTGACACTTTCCTCCATTTGTTGGGCCAACAAATTACATCTAAATTACTGTTCTCAGCTAGAATAGACCCATAGAATCATTTAGGTCAGAGTTTTCCAAATGTATCATCATGCTGGTAACAGACTTTTTGAAGATACATAATTTTGCAACACAATTATTAAGTTTTACTAGCAAACTGGAGATTAAACCAATCCCTTATAAGACACATACATAAATTGTAATCATGAAATGTATGGGGACACACATATCATATATATGAATGATTTGTAAAATAATAACATACATTTCTGCCATTTTTTTCCATTTCTCATTACATCCATGTGCCATATGTACACACTTGCAGCCAACACATTAATGTATTTTAACACACACTTTGGAAAACTCTGACATAAGTAAATTGAGTGTTCTCCAGCTGTGACTTAGGGCTCACCTACAAAAAGTAGGGCAGGAGAGAACTGATTTTGTGACATTTATATGGTGCACAAGGCCAATTCATCCAAACTTCAAACAACTTCACTTTAATGTGTTGTTGAAGGCTTTCATGGCCGGGATCACAGGGTACTTCAACCTCTGAAGATGCCTGCCATAGATGTGGGCAAAACATCAGGAGAGAATACTTCTGGAACATGGCCATACAGCCCGGAAAACATACAACAACCCAACTTCACTTTATGCGGCTTTTCTCCATGTTGCTCTGGAGCTTCCTACTTTGGACACGTGTAAACAGTCGGTTCTGATCTGTGGGCATTTCACAGCCATCCTACTTTCCCTAGGATCGGGTGGCATGGGGTCAGGGGATGGCATTTATTGTTCCCTTCTTATTTATTTATTTATTTATTTATTACATGCATTTATACCCTGCCCTTCTCCCCGAGGGGACTCAGAGCGGCTTACATTCTGCCACCAGGGCCAGCAACAAATATACTATAAAAACAAAACAATTAAAACATGATAAAAACATGATAAAAACATGATAAAAAGTATACAAAAATTAAAACGCTGCAAGGCAGCGATATTGCACCATCCTCAGTCATTCAATACTGCTACAATTACAGATTTGCAACCCGATTACATCAGCCAATGAGCTTATTCGCTGAATGCCTGGGCGCAGAGCCAAGTTTTTAGTTTTCTTCTAAATCCCAGGAGGGATGGGGTTTGCCGGATATCGCTGGGGAGGGAGTTCCACAGCCGAGGAGCCACCACCGAGAAGGCCCTGTCCCTCGTCCCCACCAGCCATGCCTGCGAGGCAGGTGGGATCGAGAGCAGGGCCTCCCCGGAAGATCTTAAGGTTCTAACGGGCTCATAGGAGGAGATACGTTCGGATAGATAGGCAGGACCAGAACCGTTTAGGGCTTTGTAAGTCAAAACCAGCACTTTGAATTGGGCTTGGTAGCATATCGGCAGCCAGTGGAGCTGGCTTAGCAGGGGGGTTGTACGCTCCCTGTAAGCCGCTCCCGTTATTAACCTGGCTGCCGCCCGCTGCACCAGCTGGAGCTTCCGGGCCGTCTTCAAAGGCAGCCCCACGTAGAGAGCGTTGCAGTAATCCAAACGAGCTGTAACCAGAGCGTGGACCACCGTGGCCAAGTCAGACCTCCCAAGGAACGGGCGCAGCTGGCGCACGAGGCGGAGTTGTGTGAAGGCTCTCCCAGCCACCGCTGAAACCTGAGGCTCCAGGCTCAGCTATGAGTCCAGGATCACCCCCAGACTGCGAACCTGCGTCTTTAGGGGGAGTGCGACCCCGTCCAACACAGGCTGTAACCCTATTCCCTGTTCAGCCTTGCGACTAACCAGGAGGACCTCTGTCTTGTCTGGATTCAATTTCAATTTATTGGCCCTCATCCAGTCCGACACAGCGGCCAGACACCAGTTCAGGACCTGGACAGCCTCCTTAGTGACAGGTGGGAAGGAGTGACAGAGCTGGACATCATCTGCGTACAGATGACATCTTACCCCGAAACTCCGGATGATCTCTCCCAGCGGCTTCATGAAGATGTTAAACAACATGGGGGACAATATCGACCCCTGCGGGACCCCACAGGACAATGGCCTCAGCTTTGGAGCAACCACTAAACACCTCTGAGGATGCCTGCCATAGATGTGGGCGAAACGTCAGGAGAGAATACTTCTAGAACATGGCCATACAGCCTGGACAACATACAACAACCCCACTAAACATGATATTGCTGGTGGCCATCAATCATTACATGTGCAGGTGCTGGTTGGAATACCAGGGTGATTGAAGAGAAGGGGGAAAGTAGAGGTGATTCCTCCTCCCTTCCCTCCACTATTTCATGTCACTCTGGCACTCCTGCTAGTGTCAATACGTGCAACGAGTGACAACAACCAGCAATTTCATGCTAAGCTGAGGACATGACAGGGACATAATTATAACTGCACAGTGATATTTACTGTTTAGCATTACAACTACACTATTTTGGCATATGTAAATCCCTAAAAGGATTCTGGCCATGTTTGCTAGTATCTATCATTAGAAATCTCCCCGTGAGGATGACCTATTTGGGACCATTATGAACTGGGCTGGAAAAAAAACAAATTAGTGATTGTGTATGTTGCTGGATATAAGAATCTTCAAACAGAAATGAGCTAGTTACTTAATTCTCAGTTCTTTGTGTGAAACTCGGAAATGAAGCCACACCATGCAGGCAAACAAAGCCATGGGGTTATTATATTATCCAACATTTCAGGGATGAAAAGTTGGATATGTGTAGACGAGAAACATCATAGTGTGGTCAAGATGGCAATTATTTTTCCATTTTGAAATCAGTTTGCAGTAACTGAAGTAAGAAGAGGGCAAAGGGGGACAATTGGAAGAGGTGAATAAAATAAGAATATATTAAAAACAACTGAAAAAACGGGTTGAAGGAGGATAAATCAGGACGATTCCTACCAAATTGGGACAATTGTAAGGTATGTGAGGTTCAAATTCCCTGATTCCCAAATCCAGTTTTTAAAAACCTCGTGTTGTATATTGGCATAATTTGGAAACTGGGAATTGGGGGGAAACTTCAGAGTCATGAACAAGGGACCAACTTTTGCTTCTTCTGATAGAAATCCTCGACCTTACAAATATCGGAGTGTCTGAATCACAAACTGGCTAATCAGCAGTGAAGAAACTGATTGCAAAGGGAGCACCTCTTGCACCAATTATTCTTAATTATTTCTTGAGATCCAATTAGTTATTCCCTTACCCTTACTGTGGGAGGATAACATTTAAAATGCTTTGCAATGAAAATTAAAATTAAGTCAAAATTCCGCTTTATCACTAATTTGTTGAAACTAATTAGCTGAACATAACATAACTGTTTCCTTTTTTAAAATCCCAGGGACAGTGGCTTTACCTGAACTTTATAAAAAAAATTCCTTAATGCTGTCTTTCATTTTGTTGAGACCCATGTTCCATGAAAATCTTGTTTAATACTTCCAATCACCCTAATGGAACAAGCTAGATAGGTTCCTAATAACAGATGCAAACAACAAATCTTGGAGTCATTCTAGGTGAGAATGTGCCGGTAAAACACCCATTAAAAACAATTAGAATTAATTCACTTTCTGGTTTGCTTGAGTGGAAATGCAAAGTCCAATTAAGGGCACATCCAAACTGAAGACCAGAAAGTCCCAGATTTTGTTTCTTTTCTTTCTGATTATATTATTCATATCTGTACATGTTTGGTTTATCCCAGAACATTTTCTGCCAGCTCCAGGTACAATCAAGAACTTTTTAGATCAGCTCTCCAAACGATTTGAGGGAAGGGAGGCACTGAGGTGGGTTTAGGCATCAGTTACAATAAAAGAATTTTCTGTGGAAAATATTTTTATAGCTAATCACAAAATAAAACAAAATAATTAAAAAGTATGCTATGAAGCTTTCAAAGATGATCAATTTAAATTACATTGTTTTCCACATGCAAAGTAACTGCGTAAAGTCAATAACAAAGGCTAGACATGCGACTTGAAGGTGCACACACAGGAAATAAATACACTCTACAAATCGTTCTGCTATAACAATCTGAACAGTTAGTAAAATTTAATGAGATATGCAAATTCTCAGCACATTTGTGAAGAATCTTCCCACTCAAAATTCCTTCAGAAATGTCACTTTCACAAGCAAGAGTACTAAATTTGCCTTTCAGTGATTACCGAACATCTATATGCTGCCGGCACGTCTGTCAAAGTTGAGAATGAATTTTCACACATGGTTGTAGATGTGGCAAATTGGAGTCTTGAAGCATACAAATATACATAGACAGAAAAGCTTCCTTGTCATATACAATATTTTAGTAAATTGGTGAAATGCTAGCATTGGATTTTTGCAGAGTTCTACCATATCCTTTCCATCAGAAGCCTAAATGGTATCTCTTTAACCTCAGAAGCCTGAAAGTCAAAAGTAAGGTAACAACAACTTATTTTATAGAACTCCAATATGCTGCTGATAATGTAGTCTGAGCTCATTCAGAGGAAGACCTGCAAGCCACTTTAAATATCTTTGCAGAAGCATATAAAAAACTTGGCCTCTCACTGAACATTGAGAAAATCAAAGTGCTCTACCAGCAGGCACCAACCAGTCCCTCTTAAATGCCAGCAATAAAACTTAATGGTGTAATGCTAGAAAATGTTAACCATTTCCACTACCTAGGTCACCACCTCTTTACAATAGTTGACATTGACACCAAAATACAACACCGCCTGGGCTCTGCCAGTGTAGTGTCGCAGAGAGTGTTTGGGGTTCAGGACATTCATAGGGATACTAAGATGCTTGTTCATAAAGCTATTGTCCTTCAACACTATTGTAAACATGTGAAACATTGACCGTCTACAAACGTCACTCCCGACTTCTGGAATGATTCCATCATCATTGCCTTTGAAAAGTCCTGCAAATCTCTTGGGAAGACAGATGGACAAACATCGGCATTGTGGAAGAAGCAAAGACCACCAGCATTGAAGCTATGATTCTCTGCCATCAATTTTGATGGACTGGCCACGTTGTCTGAATACCTGATCACTATTCTTCCAGAGCAGTTACTTTACTCCCAGCTCAAGAACAGAAAAGAGAATGTCGGTGGACAACAAAAGAGATTTAAAGGCAGGCCTACATCTAACCTTAAAAAATTGGAATAAACTCTGAGAAGTGGGAAGTGTTCTGTCAGCTGTTATCAACCATGCTATGGATTTTGAAGAGGCACAAATACGGGGCGAAAGGAAGAAACGTGCCAAGAGGAAGGTGTACATCAAGTAAACCCTTGTCGTGACCATCTTCCATCAGGAAATCGATGTCCTCACTGTGAAAGACCATGAGAATCTATGGGTAGTGGTGGTGCAGAATTTTTCTTTGGAAAGGAATGTTCTCATTTTCTTTTTTGCCATATCCGCTTTTCATATGTGGATGTATAGACATCCAGCCCGATCACTTTTGTGCATATCAAGATGGTCATAAATATCATTAACAATTGAAATTTTAAAAACGAAATTTTAAAAACCCACATCTTGCCTGGGATCTGGCATTAATGCACAGATTCCTTGTGTTTATGCATAGGCAGAGTGTTAGCTGAGTGGGAGCAATCATCTTGGGCAAAGTGATTCATGCAAATTCAACCCCCTCCCTTCCTCCATTAACGACTGTCTTCTAATTCACTTTATCATACATCAGGTTGACTTAAATTACTTTGGAAGCAGGCAAAAGCATTGAGGGGATTGGTATGCAAAGCAGGCACCTCTGTCTGCAGCCCATTTCTAGCATAAACATTTATCTTGGCTCCTTTAGAAATGTTCCTTTAGAAACCCGAGTGTTGAGAGGACTGCATAAAGGGCAAAGCACACATTGTACAGTCCTGTCCATAATTGTGACAGCAAAAAGACATTTGTGCATATGTGAGTTGGAGTTAAGGACATGTGCATTTCAAATTCAGTGGCTGAAACAATTTCAGAAGTCAGGAGCATCCCAGGTCTTGATATTTTACAGCCCATACTTGAAACCTCCCATGGTAGTATCATACAGACAAGGCCTAATGATCTCAGTCACTATGATATATTAAGTATGATTACATTGACTATTTAACACTAGTCAAACAAAAAATACAAGTATAACAAATGAGACAAAGGAGCAAGAGGAGGATACCGTTTCCCCTAAAATAAGACATCCCCAGAAAATAAGACCTAGTAGAGGTTTTTCTGACTTACTAAATATAAGGCCTCCCCCAAAAGTAAGACCTAGCAAAGTTTTTGTTTGGATACACGTCCGCTGAACAGAACACCAGAGCTTGCAGGATTGGTAAATGTACGTACCATAGATTGTTGTACATGGAAATAATGGTAGCAAGAAGAAATTCTTGATAAGATTCACAGTTTGTCTGGTTATGCTGGTTTATGATGACAACTACTGTACAGTATATAATAAATGTTCATTTTTTTGTTCAACAATAAATGTGAATTCTTCTTCATGGAAAAATAAGACATCCCCTGAAAATAAGACCTAGTGCATCTTTGGGAGCAAAAATTAATATAAGACACTGTCTTATTTTCGGGGAAACACGGTAGGAGGCTTTTGGAGAAGCTGCAGAAGCTTCGATTCAACCAGCAGAAATTTTAAAAAAACTTTTTAAAGGCAGGGCTCTCATGCTAAGATTCCTCTCTTTGTCCTGAGGTAGGAATGAAAAAGCACAGCCAGGTTCTGAGATCTGCTAGATTGGTAAAGGAATAAATCAGCATGCAAGAAGAGCTGTCTCCCATTGTTACCTCGTCCTGGGGACCATGCTCAACAATTGAACAACGAAACTGCCCCACATTTGAAATATTTTGTGAATGCTTCTTCAAACTCTATGATTCCATGAAATTAATTTCTGTGCCAGGAAAAGAAAACCCTTTTCCATTCTAAGAGCAAAGTTGCATTGCATGGTTTTTCTCCCAATGGCAAGATTGCATCACAGAGCATCACTACTGCCGAAGACTGTAAATTCCAGGATTCCAATCCTTAAGGAGAGTGGAGGTTGCAGGTCAATTATACACAGCTAGCTCAATTAATTTCCATCATTGTCATTTGAGAAATAGAACCCGTATCTGTCAATTATGTCCAGACAGCAAAGAAGAAGAACGCCCCCTGGCGGCTTTAGTAGTCATACTGACTTTGTGGTCCTCATGAGAATTTCTCTGGGTGGAAGTCGTATCCTTCTCAATGTTGTTACTAAGACTATCAGAAGAGTTATAATCTCTCACAAAATCATAAGGGTTGAAAGAAGCCGTATGAGACATCAGATCCAAGCCTCTGCTCCATGCATAAATTCTAACTAAAGCAGGCCTGAACAACTTGGGAGTAGAAAGGGACCGAAATTAGATAGGCTTCCTACTTATCTCTCTCCCTCTCTCCCTTCCTTTTCCTCCACTCCTCCCTCCCAGGGTTAGGGGAGCAAACATGGCCCTCCGAGATCTACAAGTGGTGGAAAAATGGCCCACAGATGTCTGGAGTTGCTTATGTCCAATACATACCAATACAGGAAATACTAGTGAATACCACATGGTTTATATTTTTTGAAGAAATGTTTTTTTTTTATTATTATTTTCAAAATTATTGTAAATAGTCCTAAACAAAATTATGCAAACATTCAAAACATTGTCTATTGGTAACACATGTTCACATTATTCCCCCTTTCTCCCTCCCCGGGAACAGTTTACAAATTTTGCTGTATTTATTACGATTGTTCGATCATGAGGATAATCTAGTTTAATTCCTTATATTTATCTTTCTCTTTCATTCTGCAAATTAAGCCTATCCATTTTGCCTCTCATAACTTTCTGATTTGGCACATCCTGTAGTAACTTTTCCTTTCGCTAATGCAGTCTTGGATGAGGTAGTCTGCTAAATATTTATACCATGTTTTTGTGTTCCATTTCTTTTGGTCCTTCTAGCCTAAAGCGACTGAGGTTTTAATTGCATCTAACATGTATTTTATTAATCCCTCCCATTCTTTAGATCCCCCTTCGCCTTCAATTTTCTGGAGGAAAAATTGTGTCTTGTTCCAATCTATTTTTATCCTGAATAGTTCCTCCTTTTCCTTCTTATTTTATGGAACTTTTGTATTTTTTCAAAATCCCACCACATGTGGGTGTATGTTCTGGTTATGCCAACATTGTTTTAGGGAGGTTCTGGTTACGTGAGCTAATTGCACAGGAGTTCTATACTATTTTGTCTGGATTTTCCGTTTAATTTCCAATTGTCTATTTCTCTCTCACTGCAATTTAGTTCTGCCTTCCAGATTTCTGTCAAGGTATTTTTTTATATTGTAGTTTTCCCATGATTATTTTGTAAACGTATCCCATGATTCCTTTCTCCTTATCTACTTTCCATTTCATTATTTTATCAAGATCTGTTTCTGGGATTTCTTTACTTTTCCATTCTGCTAACTTTTTAGATAACCCTCTCCATAATACACAATTTCCATGATCGCACTTATCTTTTAGCTCCTCCCATTGTATTACTGTTTCGTCTGGTTTCAATATGTCGGTTCATATTTGTGCAAGATCAGTATCCAATGATCTTCTGCAAGATTGAAATAAGTCATTGTCAGGCAAGTTTCAGATGGCATGCTAAGGCTCCCTGGAGTGCCAAAAGATATAAAAGTGATCTTAGTTTAGACTATCTATCTACCTAGCTCAGAAATGGTTACCTTAACAAGCAAAAAAAATATCCATGGGCTCTGGCAGAGGAATTTTTGAACCCTGTTCCACATGATCTACAAAATCCTATGGATAGAAATGTGCTCTGATACAGAGCAAAGGGAGGAAAGGTCAAATGTTTTGGTCTCACTGGACTCAATAGTTTATATCACCAGTATGGCCACTCTGATCAATCACTTTTACGGACCACGTAGCCATACCTTTAGCTCCTCTTGTATTATGGGATTGTGAGGATGCACATACAGATGTATTTTTGTCCCTATTTCAATGCCACCTTGCTCTTGATGCCAACTGAGGACTGCAGCTGAGCTGGTGGTGGTAGAGAAAGCAGGGAAAGAGCAACACAGCTCCTGGACCAGCTATGTCCTGCTACCATGTGGACAGAGCAGCATCGTGGCCTTGAGCACCCCACTGCCCTCTTCCAGCAACAGACATATCCACTGAAATTTCCTCATCTTCATGGTTGGTGTCAGTCCATCTGATCGCAAGGTGCCTTTTGGCACAAGTTTGCCTAGGTGGGGTCTAACGTCAATGCACAAAACTACATTTTTCCTTGGCATTTATAAAAGGCAGTTTCAAATCAGAATCTATAGAAAGAAGCTGAGGCAAAAGGTATTTTATTGCAACTTTATTTCTGTAATGTTGTTTGACAGTCTCTCCATGTTATGCATGAAAAAAGACCTGCTGTTCACTGATTTCTTTTCCCCAGCAGCAAGGCAACGCTCTCCCAATCGCAGCCTGTGGGGATATCTGCAACTTGTATTCTGGACAGAAATGTCAAATGAAGATGGATGGCCAAGTCATTTTGAACTCCAATTATTTCTGTATCATGGGATTATGTTATACTATTCTTTAATTTTGTCCACATAATTACTGAGCCTACCAAACTGTTCTTCTGACATTGGCCCAGATACTTTTCTTCATTCCTTGGGCTGCTTTCACTTCATCCCATTCTAATTTGACATCAGGAACTTCATCCAGAGGTTCGGGATCTTGTCTCACCTCCCCATCAGGCTTTGCCACAATGATGGGCAGTGGGCCACACTCATCACGATATTCTACGACATAGAGGCCCTTCTTATTTGCTAGATTTTGGTGAGTTTCCTGTTCAGGAGAAGAGAAGCAAAGTTAGAATTAATGTAATTTTAAACCTATCACTTCCAAAGATCGCAAACATTCATTATTGCAGTTACAGATTCGTAACCTATAGTTACCAATCTGTAAATATTCCATATTTAGCGAGAGTATGTGGCTTTGCTGTCAGACTGAGTAAATGCCACCCCAGCACATCTTAAGAGCCAGCAGCCAGATCAAGCAAAGGGGTCTCTTCTAGTTTCGATTGTGGTGGAAGGAGGATGTAGTTTCCAATCCCTTCTTATCATCAAGCAATGTTGCGACAAAGAGAAGCAGGACCCCTGTTCAAAGTCCTTGTTGCAGCCTGGCTTGCTGGCGTGTGGAAACTAAACAGACCTCTCTTGGATAGGAAATTGAACTAACTTCCTTGAGTCCCTATATTGGGAGAAAGGTGGGATAAAATAAAAGTAAATAAAATTAGTAACTTAAGTAAAGTAAGCAAGTAAGAAAGTAAATAAACCTCTTTGCTAGGATTCAACCTCTGGCTCTTCAGATGGGGACTGGCCCAGGAGACATATGCTAAGTAGTTGATGAAGAATATCAGCAAAGTTTTTAAAAAAGTAGTAAAAGAGATATGGCTCCTCCCTAAAAAGTGCAAAGCATTACCAATGTCCTTGTTTACACATAAATCTATTGTATTTCAGATTTTAGAATAGTCTGTTTAATGTGTTCAGCGAAAAATATTCTAGCCTGCTTTTAATTAAATCTGTGTGTTTAATCGGTAGGACAATCGTAAGGGCATTTTCCAAAGTGATTCCAGGGAGGTCTCAACCAGATTGGTTAGTAGTTTTGTGCGTATGTGCAAACCTCAGAACCCACCAGTCTTTTTCATGCTTCACTGCTTCTAATGGCTGTGTTTTTAAAATAATGACTGAATGCATTCCTTTCTCATCCATCTGTTTTGCTAACTCGCCATAACCATACAACAACAGTGCAAATAAAATAAAGAGCAGATTTTCAAAGAACCACTGAAAGGTCTGATTATCAGGACTCGAGTCTATAGCCTAATGATTCCAAACAACAAAAATGTATCTTCACAACACTGTCACAATTTGCATGAAAAACTCCTCGCGTTCTTTCCATCATCGCAAGCCTTCTCTGAATGAACACCGAAGAGAAGGTCACATGAAGATTGGCCTATATCTCAGGCATATTAGAATGCTAATAATGAAAGCAAACAATCTATTCAGTACAGCAACTATACAGAGCATAAATGAGGCTAAGGAAAATGAAGCAACATAATCAAATTTATGGCATTTTAAAATATCCTTGTATTATAAAAAGAGATGAGAGAGGGAGGAATTCAATGGTAAAGCACAGGCTTTGCATGCAGAAATCCCAGGCTCATATCTTGACAGCTTTGGTTAAAATAACCATGTAGCAGGTGAATGGAAAGACTCTGACTGCCAAGTTGGAGAGAGGCTGTATGTCAGAGGAAAAAATAGTAGGCAGAATTGGGAAAAGTCTGATATGAAAGAAGTCAGTTCCGAGTTTTCTCTTCTCCCCTGCCCCAAATTTCTACAGCTCTGGTTGAAGGTGTTAGTCTCATATCTAACAAGTCTGTTCTTAAACATACTCTTTAAGGGAGAAGGATCACTGTGACAATATTACAGAGAGCTCTTTCTGCCTTATTCCTCAAACTATCACATTATTGCTACTTTTGTTCAATTCCACCTAAACATTAGGAAGAACTACCTGGCAATAAGAGCAGTGGAATATGATGCCTGGGAGTCTGCTGGAGTCTCCTTCTCTGGAGGATTTTAAACACAGTTTGCATGGCCATCTGCTGAGGATGCTTTGATTATGTGTTCCTGCATCACAGATGGGGCTTGGACTGCATGGCCCTTGAGGTCTCTCCCAGCTTTATGATTCTGAGTATAAGACATTGCAGTAGAGACTCCCTCCTTTCCCATTCCTGAATTTAATGCTCAGGCAGCAGTGGTTGAAAATGTGGTTTTTGCTTTACGTTTGCTCCTGCACTGCTGATATTCAGTGGTGTGGAAAGATAACCTTTCAACCCCCCCCCCCCCCCCCACCATTTATGGTTTTTAAAAAAGCATTTTTGCTTTAAAATTGTGTGCTTCACATATCCCATGTTTTAAAATGGAAGTGCTTATGCTGAGCATGTGGAGTTTTGCTCTGGTATTTCAACAACAACAACTTAGTGGTTTGGAATGGTGACAGTGCAGTTTCACTGCCCCTAGCATTTGCTCACCCTTGGACCAATGTGACATGCAGCCTTAACTGGCTGTTCCTATTCGGGTGGCAAGACTGTAATATATAGAGAGAAAGGCATTATACTCCTGCCTCACTTTGGCATGGCCTGCTTTCTGCAGTTGGCTGCCAATCAAACAACCACATTCAACTGGCAACAAGAAGTGGTAATTCAGCCGCACTGGAACTGCCAGTGAAATGGCCAACCTGCTGCTCTTTTCTGCTCCCATAACCTTCTGCCAGCCATCTCATTTTAGGCTAGCAAGTCCGCAAATCATAGATTGCTGCCATGCACATCTGGTGCCTATCTCATCTCAACAATATTCTTTTATGAAGAAATACAATTTTGGAACCAAGACTTTTAACTACAATCTTGGAGAAAACGGCATCTCCAAGGAGGCCTTCCTGCATGAATATAGTTTGCATTATACTTACCGCTGCATAATTCTAGTTGTTTCAATCTATTTTGTATACTTAATGTTTTACATACTGAAATCCTCATAATTTTCTAAGATTTTGTCCTACCTTCATCAGTTTCCTTGGCTTAGTTCTTTAAACATGGCCAACAAAGCAATCTGTGGACTGTTAAATCTATTGCTCTCCTACATTCCCTCCCTAGGGCACACTCCCTTTTGAATATGGTGTATGCTGGCACTAAATGTAATTATTTATTTATTTTGTGTGTGTCAGGAGCGACTTGAGAAACTGCAAGTCACTTCTGGAGTGAGAGAATTGGCCATCTGCAAGGACGTTGCCCAGGGGATGCCTGGATGTTTTGATGTTTTACCATCCTTGTGGGAGGCTTCTCTCATGTCCCCGCATGGAGCTGATAGAGGGAGCTTAACAACAGACTTTGGATGGTTTGAACCATAATTAAGACAAGTGCTGATGTTCTGTTTCATTCATGCCGCTTATAGAGAATGTTTGAAACATTTGGTGAGCTTGTCTTTAATGAAGGAAACACATACTGCCTGTTCATTATTCCTTACCAAGCTTAAGAAATGTGAAGCATTTTCAAGGGAAGGAAAAGTGCCGCCTGTGGTCCCCATGCAGCCCTTGGACCATTTTTGCATCCCTGAAGCCCCATCACCAGTCCTACAAAGCCCCCAACACCTATTAAAAGGTTTTTCATTATGTTCAGCCAATTTACGACCCCAAAACATGTAGAAATGTGTGAAAACACACGAAAATACCACTTCCAAAGTGCCCCATACTAACCCCAAATGCTCACAGTTTACTCTGAATTCCCTTTCAAAAACTGTCAGGGATACTCTTCATTCACTTGCTGCATATTTTACCTGAGTTGCTAATCCCCTGAAGAGTCCTCGGGTGAGATTCAGTAAATTCCCGGATCCATAAACCTTAGCGTACATGTCTTTAATTCCGATCAGCTTGCAGATGGTAATAATAGCTCGGTGACAGTGAAGGCCATATCCTGGGAAACATTATTGGTAAATGTTAAAACAATTCAGAATAATAATTGCTGTAAGTAATTGCTATGAACATAGAATTACAACAGAATCTTCAGTAGCATGGAAGTCTACACTCTCAACCCAGTGAGCTCTGTGATAACTAGGCTCACTGGCATCTTATTATAGGGAACATCAATCCTGAACAGGAAATGCGGAGACAGGAAAGACTCCTTCGCTGCCATCAAGGGAAAGCCCCTGCCAGTCAGAGTTACAACAGTCATAAGGGTGCACTAGGATTTGGGAAATCGCAAATCAAGTCTTCAATGTGCCATGAGAGTCACCAAGTAACCTTGGCTACTCCCTCTCTCTCTCAATATCTTTTTATAGGATTTTTGTGAAAATAAAGTAGTAAGGAAGACAGCTACATACAGTGCTTTGAGTTCAATGTTGGAGAAGATGGGATAAAATAAACCAATATAGAGCAGCTTTCTGTTTTCTCTAATTGATGCTCTACAGCAGTATTTCTCAAACTATGCTCCTCCAGGTGTTTTGGACTTCAGCTCCCAGAAATCCCAGCCAGCTTACCAGCTGTTCGGAATTGTGGGGGCTGAAGTCCAAAACATCTGGAGGAGCAGAGTTTGAGAAACTCTGCTCTAGACCTCTGCTTCTTAAACTGTGACATTTACACAAAACTGTTGTGCAGTGTTTATAGTGAACTCTGCAGAAGATGCTTTAACTGTACTTCATAAAAAGGAAAATCTGCCTGTTTAGCAAGCCGTGCAAATGCTGATCTGTTATCAGTAAAATCTGAGTTTGATGCTTATTTTATATACTTATATACTCTGGGCCACGTAAAAATTTATTGGACTGAAAGAGATTGCAAATGGAAAAGTTTAGAACCCCTGTCTAGACCTTTGAAATATAGATGCTTTGTCCTAGATTGAATTCTAGGATTTTAGCTACTGGCAAATAGATTCAAATCTGCACACCTCTAGGCAGCATCCCTAACCCCAACCTATTGGTGTTTCAAATCACATGCTGAACTCCATCCAGTCACATTCATGTCCACTGAAGCCCTTCCTATTCAGTCTTAGCTGTCACCTCCTGCCTTTTCCATCTGTAAGAATACTTTATATATAGAAGTTTGAAAAGATAGATATCAAACACTCTCCTACACAGATACACAGACATGTGTCAAAAACTTCTGTTAACTATACCCCGTTGTATAAGTATTCAAATGTTGGGTCCAAAAAATTAGCTGGTAAAGCATATCTAACCTATGCTTGGGGTCATAGCAAATCAATTTCAAACCTTCTTAGATTATCCTTTCCTAAAAACCAGAGTCCCACGCAATAATCAAAGTTGTTATAGGATTGTAATGTTAAGCAGAATGCCTAACACTTCCCTAAGATCTGACTTATTTTTAATTCATGTGTTTGATCTGACTTTTTGTCTGTTGGAAGTTACTAGTACGATGCACCTTGTGGCATATGCTTCTGCTGCTGATAGAATATAAGAGTTGATGCCAAAGAATCTCAAAAGTTTAGATGCACAATGTGAAACTTCACTCAGATACTGCAAAGAATAGAATTTAACTGCACAGAATAATCTTCTCTTTGTAGTTTGTACCAACTGCAGTCTGAGAGATTTACAATGCAGTTTTATAAGCTTCTGATTAAGGGCGCTACTTAAAGTCGTCAGCCATTTGGAATTCAAAAGGAGGTTTGCCCTTTTGAAATAATTGAGTTTTGGTGGAAGAAACATTCCCATTAAGGAGATCTCTGCAAGAGCCTGAATAGAAGAATGCCGCAGACTCTTCAGGTTGTGAAGAGAGATCAGAGCTTTCAGGAAGCTAAAGAGGTGCCAGGCACCTGACTGACCCTTGTTTCCAGAGGTTGGCATGGAGAAGGTTTCTTACAAAGAGAAGGCAACATAATCTTGAAAGCAGTGTCTGTTGCTAAGCAAACGCCAGCATTGCTTCCTTTGCTATTGAAATATGCCACTCTCCATCAAGGTTTTTTAAAAATTCATTTTGCTAGAGATTCAAGTGTACATCTACCTCCATGCATCTGAGAAAGGAGATTATTCAGAAAAACCCATGCCATGGAAAATCTGTTGGCCTTGAAGACGTCACATGAGTAGGTTGTTTTGCCCAGCACCTGTCTCACTTGGGAAACTGTCTTTTAAAATGCATTCCACAAAAACCAAAGTATACAAATGCATCATGGGCTTTATCTGACTGGGGTCGTAGGGGCCATTCTGGGTGCATTTCTATTGTAGAATTTATACAGACTGACACCACTTTAACAGAGTGCCTCTCTGAGGAAGTAGGGAAAAAATAATAATCCTGGGTTTGGATTAATCCACAATCAGAGGATCTGTGTGGATTCTGTTGCAGTTTCCAGCCAGTTCCTGAGATGTCTGTGTATGTACTTGGAAGCAAAACGGATCTCTACACTTCACATTCTGCTCTGGATTACATGACTGTGTTGAAACAACCATAGGGTTTATTTGCAAGGATGATCACTCAGCCTGGCTCTATGCTGTAGAACTAATGCAGTTTGATCATACTTTTAACTGTCATAGTTCAATGATATGGAACCCTTGAATTTGATGCTTGGAGAGGTACCAATACTTTTGGTAGAGAAAGTTAAAGACCTTGTAAAACTACACTTTCCATGGTTCCATAGTACTGAGAAAGAGCAGTTAAAGTGGTTTCAAACTATAATAATTCTGGGTTGTTGTGAGTTTTTCGGATTGTATGGCCATGTTCCAGAAGCATTCTCTCTTGACAGTGTAGACACTCTGTTTCTGTTTGTGCTGAGCAATAAATAACTACACACTACATTCTCAGTGTTCTCTATCATAGCACATTCAGAATACAAAACAGGAAGCCATGTTGGCCCATATTAGTGTTTTTAAGCTAACAAACAGAAAAGCCTACATTTGCATGAAGAATCTTATCAAAATCAACAAGAGAAAAAGGAGGAACATCTAAAAAAACTGAGGAGATGGTTGCTCATTATGTGAAAAGACCTATTTTACCAAATAAAAGACCATCATGACTCCTTTGCTCCATATGATGCCTTTTTCTCTCCAACATTTTCAATGGATGCTTCTCTAGGTTCTGATTTTTATTTCTACAGAAGCCACAATTTAATATAATGCAGCTTTCTTCAGAGGTGAAGAAAGGTCTTCCTCCAACCAGTAACTATACTTCTATCTTTCGGTGGGTACAACATCCCAATTACCTCTATTCACATTCCAAAGAATAAAATAAAAATCCAGGGTAGCCACTGATTGTGTGGCATGAAAACTGATCCATTTCCATCTGTAGCAAATAGCCTACAGAAATTCAGTACATTCAGAGCAGAGCTGGAAAAAAATGGCACTTCCAAAATGGGGCATATTGAGCTGCTACCAAATGAAACCTTTGATAAATAGCCTTTCAGAGATCACTTATGTCAAAACCTGATCCTGTCTCACAGCATGAAATCAATACTTTTTCAAAATGGCAGAAGAAATGGTTTTAGATGGCCTTCACGGCTTTTTTTTGGTGTGTTGAGGGAGAAGTAAGAGAGTACAGCAATGCCTATGGCCTGCTAATAGATTTCTTTCCATCCATCTACCCTATACCAAGTCTGCCCTGCAGATTGGAATAATCCTGAAAAGCTGTTTTAATGGGTTTTTTTTAAAATAAAATGCATTAGACTACATTTGGGTTTTGGAAGATTTATAGGCCTGTGTTATACATAGCAACCTTTGCTGGGTAGCAGTTAAGACTGTTTCATTCTCAGTAAAAGACCTAGTAAAATAGTTTTATTTAAATGAGTAACAGATTGTAATTCTGTTAGTGGGGGAAAAGATTCAGTGTAATACTCTAGGAAGAGACCCACAATTGCATTTCTATCCAACGAAGTTCAGTTTTATCAGACCCTTTCCCGCTTAACTAAGTTAGACAGAAGTGGGTATTTTGTGTGCTTCAGAAGGGGAAATTCTTCAAATAGGGAATCCAGACCTTGTTCCAAGAAAAACGTAATTCTCCAAATAATTTGCATAATTTCTTTCATTTTGCAAAATATCATATCCTTTCGTTAGCCACAAGGAAGGGCATGGACACCAGAATCCATACTACAACAACTGCAAGATCTGTTCAGAGATCTCAGCTTTCTTTTATCAGAGCAAAACATCCCAGCTTCTTATGGCTTGGTTTCCAAACTTTTGATCATTTTGGTCATCCTTCTCTGGACACGTTCTAGGTTGCTGTTAGTTTTTCTGCAGCATGATCCAAGCATTATTCCTGTATATAAATCAACATGGGCTTGAAGATGTGCAGGGGGGTGTTTTCTTTGTCTTATCACCTTTGCAAGCATGGTTAATGGGACTTGGGAGAAAGCCTTTTCTGTGGCTGTGTCCCAGACTGTGGGACTCCCTTCCACATGAGGTCTGGTTTGCCCTCTCCTTGCTTTCTTATCCCTGGCAAATTAAGATATTAATTATAGAATTGTACCGTGTGTATATGTGTAACTGTTGTTTCATTGTTTCATTATTATTTTTTTGTTTTATAATGGTTTTTAACTGTAATTACAATCTTTTACCAATATTAATTATTCAATTTTATTTTAACTTTAGTAATTTAATGTTTTAACTTCATTCATTTTAAATTATTATAAGCCACCTTGGATGACTGTGAGAGAAAGGCGGGATATAAATTCAATAAATAAATAACAAAGAGTTGTCTTCTTTCTAGGAGCCAAGTTTACATCAGGTTTTATTTGGCAAGAAGTGTTACTTTTGAAGAAAGGGAATGTTAAACATCACAATTAGTGTTATGACAGTATGATCCTTGCTACCCTCCACCTGCATGGCCCTTTTCCTTTTGAAAAGTATAGAAATATTCTTAGTTATCATACAAAAGAGATATATTAGTTGCTGTGATAAAGAGCCATTACATTTGAAATGCACTGGCCCAGCAGACCATTATCGGCATATTGTTTGAAGGTTTGTTGTCACATTTTTACAGGTCAAAGGACATTGATAAGTGATGCAATTGCCACTCAGGAGAAAAGAGTGCTGGAGCTACAGAACGATGCCTATGGTATCAATAACACAGCCAATCCCTCCTCCCTGATCCAGAAAATTGTGTTGGATAGTTCTCATCAGCTCTAATTTCTAGATATAGTTATCATGGTTTTCTATGGGGGAGCAGATGGTGAATTGTAGATGCCATATATTTTGTATGTCCACAACTAGATCTGATAGGGTAAAACTGGTACCATTTTTGGAATCAGCAAATCCAATATACTCAGAAACAGGAATAACATTAGAGGCACCAAAATGTGTGTTAGCAAGTGATATGCTGTATGAGAATGCCTCCACTGGAACCCCTTCCACAAAGATACATTCTTTCATTTGTCAATATGTGGCTTCAACAAGCCATAAACTGATCTAAACTTTGTACCTTCAGCATGGACATTTACCTGCCAAACTTAAATTCTGATTAATTGTGCATCCTGGAGTGCACTCTAAATTGAATGCATCCTATTCCCCATTACATGGAAAATTATGTTAAGAGAACATCGGCCAAACTGATTTAGAAGAAAATGTTTATAAGTTCCGTGTTCACCATTTGTTTCACTTACCTTTGTTTTGCTTCTTCATCCGAATAGTTGTTTTCTTAAATGAGGTTGCAATGTCATGATAAACTAAAAGAAACAGAAAGCATTAACAGAAAATGGTTGCCAAATACAATATGTGTTTATCTTAGGCTGAAGTTATCACTGAGTTTACCTTACAAAATGTAAAGCTAGAATCCAATTGATTCCAGTACAATTTAATCCCACTCATAGCCTCTTTGCCAGTACACATTTTTAAAGTGGTAAGTCTTTTAGATAAGGAAGCAGAAGCGTTTCCCAATGCTACTGCTCACTGCTTTGAAACTACTCTGAGTAGCAGATTATACAAAATGGTACAAACCTTTTAAAAATACAAAATGGGATAAAAGAAAATGAAGTACACACCCTCTATTTTGCATCTGCTTCCTTCTAATTAAGAAATAGAAGGCAAAGAATAACAATATAAAAAGAATAACAATCATCAGCATTAAAACATTCTGGGAAAATAGGTATTCTTCTGTCTGCAAGGCTATACTATAGGTAACAACCATCCAGGGAGGAAGATTTCTAACAATGTGCTACATGACCAAGGATGTCCTCTTTCCAGTTCCAGTTGTCATTTATGTCTGGAGTGATATGGAAAGTTCATCCAGGTTGCTTTATTTGATATGGCTAGCTCACCACATGCTCCAGACACTTAGCAAATGCGAGGCGGGACGTAGGAATAAAGGAACAAGATGCAACAACATGGCTGAACTGGATTTAGATTATGTCAACAGATGAAAAGACGATTTCTCTAGGAACTTCCAAATATCCTGCTTTGATTTCTGTGATGCCCAGCTGCATAGCTCCAGCAGATATTTGGCTGTGTACCTTATTGAAATGGACAGTTAATTACAAACTAATAGACTTTGCTGAACGTGTGTGAAATGGTACTAACTTATTAGCAAGGGTGCACTTAAGTCATTCACAAATTATGGACAAGGAATTAATCAGCTGTGTAGACAATAATCTGAATGGACTGACAGATTAACCATCTATGTGAGGTGTTAGCGGAGGTTTATTTGGAACTCTCTGATCATTTCCTTAATGTTCCAGGTGAAATACAAGTGACTGACTTCTAGGATGAAAAAAATAACCCAAACAGGATAAAAATCTAATAACTGCAGAGACATGGGTAACTGAAGCAATCCTCAGCAATGGCTTTCATAAAATAACTGGCAAGAAATTCCAATGATGTGTTAGGAAACTCTGGTTTCCTGGAATGTAACTGCATTTATCATCAAATTTACCATGCTCTCCTCTTCCTTTTTCAAACTTCTGAGATGAGAAGCCCGCCATATTTTGTTGCAGTGTAGCTTACAATAACCCTACTCAGTGCATAATAGGGAATGGTGATGGGAGTTGCAGTACCCAAAATGGCAGATTTTGCTGCACAAAGAATTGGGAACAACAATGCTGGCATTCTGTGGCATTGTCACCTGAATTGCGTTTCAGCCTCTTTCCTTGGAATGGATGAAATTCTCATCAGAGAGCAAAGCAGTCCAAATAATTGAAGATACAAGCATAGTTCAAAGAACTAGCAAAGGTTCCTGAACCAGCTGCAGCAAAGATGAAAGGAACTGGGAGATAATGGTGGCAACTGAGCATTATAGTCTTGGGATGGTGGACAGGGTAATTGCCAAAACTTTTCTGCCTAGCGATTCTAGAAGTTTCTGAACAGTGCTTTGTGCTTGCACAAATTACCCAATTCTGTGATTCACAGAGACCATGAAGAAGAAATCAATAATAATAATAATAATAATAATAATAATAATAATAATAATAATATTTATACTGACAAATGTATAATCCTTTCTTTGTAATCACATCAAAGAAATTGAAAATGCATGAGAGTGGAGCATGCCACAAATGTTAGAAGTTAATAATAATAATAATAATAATAATAATAATAATAATAATACTTTATTTTTCTATCCCGCCACCATCTTCCCGAAGGGACTCGGGGTGGCTAACATGGGGCCAAGCCCCGAACAAAAACAAAATATAACAGTTACAACGAATATCTAAAGCTAAAAACAATGCTACAACAGTCAAATAAAATCAGCAATTAAAACATAGCATACAATAAAAACACATAATAACCTAGACAAATGAGGTAATTAAACAAACATCAACCACTATAGATAAGAAGGGATCGGGCATATAAAATACACGATTTCAAGGCTTATTAATAAAGTGCATGGACAAGTGTCAGAGAGACAACTAGGAAAACGTTGGATAGGGTAAATAGGGAAGGAAATAAAGTGCTAAAGTAGTGGAAAATCATAATTTCTCATAATTTCTCTAAATTAGGCTGTTTTTTCATTTTGTTCTGGACAAAAAGCTTGAAGAAAGGAAGTAACTTGATGACTTTTTTATTTGAAAAAGAAGTCTAGATGTCTAATACTTACTTGTATGATCTTCGTATCTTTCAATATAGTGCAAATAATGAACTGCTCTGTTCTTTGCCTGGAGGGGCAGGGGCGACAAGAAGATTTTTAAAATTAAGAAGCAATTAAGATAATGTACTATTTGAGCTTTGACAGCCAAGTCAAATTAAAAATCAAAGAAGGTGTATTAACATGTATTGTGCTGAAATAAATAAAATTAAGTTCAATAAATTAAAAAAGAACAAATTGGTGTTATAAAGTACCACTTAACTATGCTTAAAAAATTACCAACATATTGGCTAAACACCATATGATTAACACAGGTAGGGCCTATGGATGGGATGTCAGCAATAGGATTAGGTAAAGCTCTTTGGATACTGGTCCATGAATCAAGGAGAGGTTAAAGGATGGTAGAAAAAATGCATGGAGAAAGGGGGTGGGGCTTTTGCAGTTATACCTTTATCTGTTATCCAGAACTTGGAACAGTTCTGGATAACAGATATTCCCCTGTCAGACTTTGCTATTTTCCTCAGGGATTTATGCATACCATGGACTCTGAGTGATCCTGGTGGTTTGTAGAAGTAATATTTGGTAGTAATATCTGGTAAGAGGAGGGGTCTTAGACTGTAGAGGGGTCTTAGACAGCTCAGTGGCAAAGCACATACTTCTCATGTGTATTCAGCTTCTGACTTCTCCAAGTAAAATAACTGAGTAGCAACTGCCAGCCAGAGCAAATAACACTGAGCTCAACAGACAATAGGTGGCCCTGGTTTGAGAAAACAATTTCTTATATTGGAAATGGCCATCTGCTGGGGGTGCTTTGAATGTGACTTTCCTGCTTCTTGGCAGGGGGTTGGATTGGATGGCCCGGGAGGTCTCTTCCAACTCTATGATTCTATGATCACTAGAGAATGGAAAAGTTAATTTTTGAATGATCATCTCCAGACTCTCTGGTTTAGAGTGGCATGTGTCTTATGATGTCTCCAGAATTCTGGGAGCTATAGTCCACAAAAGATTTTTTCCCAAATTCTGGTAGGAACACAAATGAGAGAAAAGTCTAAATTTTATGCATGAAAAACCTGTGAGGGATGCCACAACTTAACATTTATTTTTGGGGCTACATACTTTTCTTAGTGCCACCATCCTGTCAGAGGCTTTTCCAAGTGCAAAACCTGATAGATAAAAATAATTCAAGTTAGTGAAGGAACATTATAGATGAAAACCTTTAAATATTTGCAATAAGTGGAGACCTCCCCTTGCAAATGTGTTATTGAGGAGATCTTCACAGTCAAATCTTCTCTCAGTGATTCTAGATCTATCAAGAGATGCAGGTTTACCAAAGGAATTAGAAGGCACATGCCTTCTAATTTCTCTTCCTCCTCCTCCTCCTCCTCCTCCTCTTCTTTCCTTCCACCACTCAACAGTTTTCAACAAGAGGAAGAAAAGCTTTCTAAATATGCCCTTGACTTCTTGCTTTATTAAGCTCTACATTTTTGTTCAATAAAAGTCTAAAACAACTCAATGTTTTACTTCCATGGAATAGAATGCCTCAGGCAACCGCAGAATAATTAACAGCAAAAGAATCTATATTAGATTATATTCTGAGATTATGGGTCATGATGTTGGCATTGGAATGTCAGCAACTGTATTTGATTTTTCTTTGGAAGCAAAATAAATTAGTGTCTGATGTGGAATTTTAGAAGCCAAGTCACATTTCTGATGCAAGAGATGGACATTTCCTTCCTCTATCTTTATTTAACAATATTTCAAAGGAAATTGCTGACACTTAACAAAAAGCCATCTTATCAGCAGCCTTTTTGAACGGGTCTAGTCAACTCTGTCTGCTTCAAAGACCAAGAGTGTCTTTTCAAGCCAAGAGGTCAAGACCCAGTCTACTACTCTAGGGCAAATGCTTTTCTCTAATCGACTCCTCGGCCTTTCTTGGCTTGAGGCAACGCTATTTTCCCTTTCTACTTCCATCCTTGCAGAGAACATTTCTCTTTCTATCCCCTGAGTGATGAACATTGAAAATAACTTGGGTATGATATACAAAAAATGAAAGCAAGATCACTCATTCAAGCTCACTACAAACAGAAACTGAATGACAGCACAGAGTGCAAAAGCCGAATGGAGAAACAAATAAAGGAAATAGAGGTGCAGTTGGGATTGAGGCTCATAAAATCTTGAGTAGAAGACAAACAAGGATAGCTACAGATCGTATACACCTACAGATACACAATTCATCTTTAATTGCGACACTTGTCGGATACATTCACCGTTAGAATGGCCATAAGGACCAATTTTTCCTCTTTCTGGACACTCATGTCTGAAGTGAGGATTGTTATGGATTGATATTTCACAGGATGCTTCAAAATGCTGCAGCATTTCCTTATCCAGTTCACACTCTTGCTAGGAGCTGAAGTCAATTATGAGGTTGAGCCCATTTAATAGGCCCAAGGCATAGTTCAACTGTAGAGGATGGTAGCATCAGTATAATCCCTGTAGAGTTCTCCATCTTATCTTTCCCAACAGCAGTGGTGCCCTGTTGCAGTTTGCTTTTCACCCAAAGTCATCACTATATTTTTGTAGCACTTTGATTAATTGAAAACATATAGACTAGTCTATTTAGACTAGGAGTGTCAAGTTAATTTTCATTGAGGGTCACATCAGCCTTATGGTTGCCTTCAAAGGGCCGTTGAATCCATGGATGGAGAATCTATGGATACAGAGTGCAAACTATAATTTTTTTACATAGCAGCTGGTGCTGTTTAGCTTTTATCCATTTTTGGTCCCCAGATGTTACTGAATGACAACACCAATCATTTTTTATTATCTGCCATGTGGGATAATGGAAATTGCAACCCAATAGCTCTCGTGGCTCTGAAGTTGGCAAAAGGTAAAAGCCAGACATCATATCCACAAACCTTATATCTAAATTCAAACTCTACTGTCCTGACTAAAACAAAGAAACTTCCAGATGTTACTGTATCACAACTCCCATTGGCTGTAGTCATGATGTTAAATGATGAAAAAAAAGAATTGTGGTACAGCATCTGGAGGGTCACGTAAAATGACATGGTGGCCGCATTCAGCCTGCAGACCTTAAGTTTGACCTAAGGCTTAGTATTTACATAATTAATATATAATGAAAATTAGATACAATATTTATAAAACATTTGTTCTTCTAATGTTGAAAACACTCAGTGAATATTGTGTCAGTCTCCCATGTAATTTATGCCAGCTCTTGCAAGGAAGCATGCATAGAATAATATCATTTTAGAATCTGCTAATATAATAAACCCTTGTGTGGTTCAGAAACCTTGGAATTTATTATTGTTAGTTGCCTAAGTCCCATTTCTGGGAGATAAGAGGAACTTAAATCAAAGAAATAAACTAGCTACAGCATTCCTGGCCTATGCTCATCTAGTCTCTCCTAAAATATTTCCAGTGAAGGAGAACATATGGTTTCCTAAGGAAATTGTGTTCCATTATCAAACATTAGGACATTTTTCACAACATCTAAACAAAATCTATTTTCCTAGAACTTTTTTCATTTGAACTCAAGCAAACTTGCTTACCAGCAGCCCCTTTTCCATTCCCAACAACCACCAGAGCACTAACAGATCTTTTTCTTCCTTCCTTGGCTGTCATGTTAAATACACTTTTCAACTGAAAGAGAAAACAATGGAAACTCAGATTAGCTGCTTATTAAAAGAAGAGAAAGAAAAAGTGAGGCAGACAGAGAATAAAAAGAAACATTTCTTGGATCATACTGTATTTGTACTGATGCTACCGGTTTGCAAATGTACTATATATTTTAATGCTGTTGACCTGGACAGTTTGCTTCAACAACTGGTTGCGCCTGCTGGTAAGAGCTGCTGGCAGGGGAGGCTATAACTTCTGTAGGAACAAATGTTTCAGAACTTGTGAGAGTGGAATAAAGATCTATTTGGCCTTTTATGTATTCTTTATTCCTGATAAGTTGTTGAACATCCTTGGAATTGTATGGGGGCTTTAGAGGTGGCTATATATGTACTGGAACCCCCGGTGGCGCAGTGTGTTAAAGCGCTGAGCTGCTGAACTTGCAGACTGAAAGGTCACAGGTTCGAATCCAAGGAGCAGAATGAGTGCCCGCTGTTAGCTCCAGCTTCTGCCAACCTAGCAGTTCTAAAGCATGCAAATGTGAGTAGATCAATAGGCGGGAAGGTAAGGGAGCGCCATGCAGTGATGCCGGCCACATGACCTTGGAGGTGTCTACAGACAATGCTGGCTCTTCGGCTTAGAAATGGAGATGAGCACCAACCCCCAAGACTTAACGTCAGGGGAAACCTTTACCTTTACCCTTATATATGTATTAATGAGACTAACACTATATATTAACTTACTGGTATTTGTAATTGTCTCCATTATATTTTGAATGGTCAAATTTATTGTCGTTAATAACAACTACATATTTATTGAAGAATTCCTCCCTCAACATTGTATAGAAATAAACTATCTAGTCCCTTATTATCCTCCAACCACTTTCCCCAAACTCTGTCATTAGGAGGTTGAATCTTAATGATAACAATAACTACATAGCATACATAGATTCCCCCAGATTGTAGATTATTGAACAACAAGGATTCTTGCATAATTGTCTGCATATTTTAGAGTGGAGAATTTCTGATACAACAAAGGATGCTGTTCATCGGATGAATTACAAATATGGCAGAATGCTGGCACAGGAATAAACAAAACAAATGAAAATAATTGAATCTTTACCACTCATACAAATTCTATATACACACACATCCCATATTGCCTCTATGAGATTACATAGCCAGAAAGATAAATTGCCTTGGATAGTTTTTCTGGGAGAAAGGTGGGGGGTAAATCCAATAAACAAACAAATAAATAATACATTTGCATTAGTTGGGTGCTTATTATACTAGTACATTGTTTTGCTTTGCCCCATTTAAAAATAGCTTCATCCATACTTATGAGAACTGAATGTTGATGCTGTATTTAATAATTATAATAATAACAACAGCTTTATGTCTAACCCGCCTTCTCTCCCTGGAGAGACTCAGGGCTGCTTACAAGGACAAAAAAAAGAAAAAGAATGCTTTAGCACCACGAGATGCAGAGCCAACCTTAAGAAATGAGGCCACAAAGTGGAGTCCACGACATGCAAGTGTGGAGAAGAGCAAACCACAGACAACCTATTACAATACAGTCTGAGCTCTGCCACATTCACAATGGTCTTACAGCAACACCAGAGGTGCTCCAAGTGGCCAGTACTGGTCAAAGGACATTTAGAATAATACCAAGTTTTTTTTACTTTGTGTTTTTAAATACATTACAACTGTACCCTTGGTTCACTTCTGACACGATAAATAAATTAAATAAATCAGTAAGTGTGAAAGACCTATACTCTTGGAGGATTCTAGGTGTTGTGGTCCCCTGATGCAATCTTTTCAAGCTCCAAATCAAAACCTAAACCCCACTAACACTGTATTTTTAAACAAACTGTCAATAAATTTCTTTATAGCATACTTTGGATAAAACCTCAGAGGGCTGCCTACAGTGCTTGATAAAATTGCCATGCAAACAAGCACAGGGCCAGAGACTGGCCATCCATTTTGGTTTAGATAAAAGAAAATATCTTCTTTGAAGAGTGATAATAGTCCCACAGAACTGGGGAACACAAGGATGGGATGGGCTATTACAGTCCATAGAGTTTGACCAGATGGCCCAGCGGTACCTTTCCAGTTCCTAGGGTGTTCTGACAAGAGATTTCTTAATCATCTTTTGGATTTCCTGCACCTCCCACAGTGATCTCTGCCACCAGCTGAAGTGATAATATTTTGAGTCTCTTGGAAAATGTCAGAGTCATCTATTTTCAAGTGCAGGGCAAGCATCGTTCCCCACCTCTTCCAGACATGAATGCTGTGCTCTTCAGAGACAGTAATGATAGCTGATTATCAGCAATGCACAATGTCAAGATCAGTGTCTGCTCACAGCAATAGAAAGCTGTGAGCAATTACTCAATCGCTCAGATGACAAGGGCACACTCTCAGTTTGAATTATACTGGTCAAAACCCCAGCTGTGTGCTGCAGCAACCATACCTGCAAGTTAATCACCCACCCTGGCCACACACCTACACACGGAATACTATGTGATGCTACGAGCCCATACTTCTAAGCTTACCTAGATGCAATCACAATATTGCATCTAGGTAATCACAATGCCTAAACAAACACAAAGACACAAAATAGGTTGGTTATCTATGATTTTTTAAAAGAGGGAAAGAACCTTTAAAAAGAAAGAAGAAAGATCAACATGAGGGAGGTTTTCAGCAGATACTATCAGTTAATGGTTACAGGTGAAGTTCATTATACAATCATTGCTATTTCAACAGCAGCACAGCTGAGTCAATAAACACACAAACTACATGAGATACTTCATTCCATGTTCTCCAATAAGGTATTTGAACAACCCAGACCCATGGGAAGTCAGGGTTTTATTACTAAGAAGACATTCCTCTTTTATTTGCTAGGTTTTGGAAGTTCAAATATTTATGGGAGGGGAACAACCTTTCAAGACCAATAAGGGGTTTGTTTAAAGAAAAAAAAAATCTCTGCCTCTAAAGACACATATAATGTTGTCATATGTTAGGAGAGAAACACATTTTCATAAAGTCAGGAACAGACCACAGAACCATGAGCTCCACAGCACATATCAGTTCCTCTCAACTATAGTTAAAATTTCCATCGACAAGAATGTTAATTGGGCTTAATTTCAACCAGGTTTTGCACCTAAATCTAGTGTTGAAGTAAACCCTAGTAAAGAAAAAATCTGGCCAATGGTAAGCTCAGTTAAGGCAGATAAGAGAATTCATGTTACAGAAGGACTAGGAGCACACAATTCCATGGCCTGCTCTTGATCTCTTAATCATGGTTTAACCAGTAAATATGTGGCAGGCAACAACAACAACCAAACCAAGATCTGAATGCCAAGATGACACGATTTATAAGGAATAAAGATTTCCTTCCAGAAGGTGGCAACAGCAGCACATGGAAACAGGTCAGCCACGAAGAGGAGATGCAAGAAAAAACAAAAGCCAGAAGTACCCTTGTCAGCTGTTTCTGTAAGGCTTTGAAGGGAAATATGCCCAGTCACCCATCACAATCAGAGCTATCACATCTCCCTTTAAAACTTTGTAAAGGCCTTTCAGGCCTGATAATGTGCACAGGCAGCCGTGGACTGTTGCTACTTCAAGAGTCCTGACATCAAACAATGCATTTCCTTTTCACCTAGTGAGCCCTGGCAGTCATTTTCTCTCCCTCTCCCATTTGGGAAAAGAAGAAAGCAGCTAAAATGCATAACTGCCTTGTGAAGTAATACGGAATTTGCAAATTCTGTATATATGGAGCCATGTTTATTTGGCCTCTATTTTAAAATTCAATGCTACCAATTCAAACAAGACTTACTACTTGGTAAATTAGCCAAAGACTGCACCTTGAGAGGAGAGCAGAAAGGAAACGGCTTGAAATATTAGAGCAAAACAGAGGTCCACATATTGAAGGTGCAATCCTGAGAAATGCAGCTTTTATTTAAGGGGAAAACCAACTGGAAGACATTTTGGCTAGGAATTATTTTTTATTCTATCACCAGCTTAAAACAAACACTTTATAGGATGGACGAGTGAAATGGAGCTTTCATTGTTTGCATACTAGTATGGAAATGCACCAGTGCCATTAAGCTTTCTCTCTTGCCTTCTCTGTAAAATGCTGTATTTCTGCAATTACTGAAGAAAGGGCGAAGCACCTTGTCCATCCTGAATTGCCTGCATTTTTCATCCTGGGCAGACAAGAAGTAAAATATGCTCATTCACATGTAGTGGGCAGCTAGAGGATAGAATGAGTACTTCATCCTCTTGCTGACAGTCCACTCACTCATCTATAGAAATCTAGTAAACAATTATAAAAAAGATGGCTGAAAACCTCTTCCTCTTACTCCAGTAGCATGCTTATTCCAACATTAATGATCAAAGAGTTCCTAAGATCATATTTACTTTGTCCTTTAAAAGAATTTGGAAGCATGTATTGTGCATTCTTTCTCTGTGATGTGCGTACCACTTGAGGTAGTTCTGCACATACAGCTCTGTTGACTTCTCCAGGTTTTAATGTCTACAAAAGTAGGGGTCCAATGAGATGAACTCCTTGGTTACTAGATAAGCAACTGCACCCAAAATTTCCCCTGCAATGGAATAAGTTTCCCCTGGAGGAAGGAACCCCTTGGATGTGATCTAATTCTACAGAAAGCACTGGAACTTCGGTTAGTTGCAACTTGTTATACTAGTTTCAGTTAGTATTAGTAATGGTAAGGATATGTGAACTTAAAACTATCATAGACCAGGAACTTTCATGTCTTGCAAAGCAGTTGGGCTTCTGTACATGATGACAACTTCAGATGTTTATGTAACAAGGTTTGAAAGGGTTAAAGATGGTTATATGGAGAGAGTTATGTCCATTGCAGTGCCCAACAGTTTGTTAACAGAAGGAAAACAAGAAGAACAAACTATTTTACTCTTGGATTTCTATCCTTTGGCAAGAGCTACAACAACAAAAAGAGGAAAAAATAAAACATATTAATACTGACACTTAAATCATGCTGCAACTGCTAGCCTGTCAACCCAAAAGAAAGAGACAGAAATGATTCCATTGCTATTTGACAGGGCAAGTTGTATATTGGGAAGAAACTGCAGGCTACATGCTATTCTGTGTTATAAGTTTTGTCCGGCTCAAATCCCTGAAACGCTCAAAACCAGGGATATACAGAAAATCATTTTCAACACGTGCCATATCCGGACTGGAGTTCAGTGTTATTTCAGGGTATGGCTAAAGTAAGGAAATTTAAATAATACTACATGTTAAAAGGATAGGGGTACACAATTTTTGAGCCCATTCTGTACTATGTAACTGAGAGTCAGTGAGGCATAGAGGTCTGAGAGCTGGACCTCAGCTTTGGAGTCCAGGATTCAAATCCCCGCTTAGTCATGAAAACACATTGGGTGACCAAGTCACACTCTCTCAGCCTCAAAGGAAGGCAATAGCATTGGAAATAATATATTAAGTGGTTGGGCTCAAGGGTAGGTAGCACCCATCTTTATTTATTATGAGGAGTTTATTTTGTGGATAATGTGTTAAAATTGGTAAAAATGTAAAATAATAATCATCACCTTATATATTTTGATTCCATGTATTTGCTAGTTTGTTTTATATTACATTGTATTTTTGTATTTTATCTAGGTAATTTGTTTTATAATTGTATGATATAGTTTTATATTGCATCATTTCTTCTACCCCTTGAAAATTAAATTAGATTTTTTTAAAAAGTCATTAAATAATTATGAAAGAAAGTTTTTTAAGGAAGGCAAAAGCAACCCCCTCTGAACAAATCTTGTCATGAAAACCCTGTTATAAGATTACTTTAAGATTTCCATAAGTCGTACATAATAACAACCTAAAGACACACAACAACAACAACCACAACAACAACAACAAGAACAACATATAACTATGCCCTTAGATTGTAATTAACAGTAAACCATCATAGTATGGTGAAAGCCAAGAAAATATATTCAAACACATAAGATGAGTCTGCCTTGAGTCCCCTCCGGGGTGAGAAAGGCAGGGTACAAATGGGGCAGATAAATAAATAAATATTAGAAATGAACTTTCATTAAAGAGAATAATTTACAATGTCAAAACTATGCCAAGAACAATAGAAATGGCATGCTTACTCCATGTTCTGATGGAACAGCAGAGGAAACCTGGGTGCCAAGGAATGTTAACTTCAAGTTTGCACTGGCAAGGGGATAGTCCTTCCACAGCAAAAGCAGATCGCCCACATTTTTAGGAAACTTCTTTCATCTGCCCTTGAACAAAATCCCCTGCGGCTTGTTAAAAGCTTTCATTCTACATTGGTTTACTCACTATTCATTAAGTCTGGCTCTCTCATTTGGCTGGTGTTTAAACTGCTCACTCCGCAATTTTGTACACAGCTACTCAGCACAGTTTTACGATCAAGGCAGTGAGGGTCAAAAAACATATTTTAGGAACTCAAGGGCAGGCCAAGTACTCTTCGCCATAAACCTCCTACATACATAGAAAAGTCTACCTGTATAAAATTGGATGCAAGTTAGTAGAACTATTAAAAATAAATATATACGGCAACCCTAACAAGAAGAAATGAGCATCTAGTTGCATCAGCAAGACATGCTAATCAGTGTTTACAGAATGATAGTATTAGGAGACATTGTTCATAAAACACTAGTAATGTTGCATTGGCATTTTTGTTCACAAAGGGGTTTCTCCTATAGTATAATTAATTTTCAGGGAACTACTGATTAACGTGGGCCAATATTAATGTATTCTTCTTATACTATTCTTCCTCGCTAACAGAAAGGAAAACAAGTTGATGAAAGGAAAACACAGAGGACTAATCACATGCAACTCATCTCTCTGTTTACGAGTTCAGCTTTAGTAATCCAGGTATGTTCCGCTACACTTGCTATCACAATCTTCCAATATTGCCAATGAGGACTGGAGAAGATGGCTATTGTAGTCCAATTTGGAGAGCGCCAGGTAGGGAAAAATTACAAATACATATGTAATTTTTTCAGAAACTTTGCTAGCTCTCACACAAATGAATTACAAAATACTTGTTGTAGCTTGTAAATATCTTGTTGATACTAATATGATCTTGAAAAATGTTTTAATCTTCAATACCATATACATTTATAGAAAACTGCATGCCTCCTGCTTTGCTGAAAAGAATTGTGCTCATTTATATCTAATGAAGTTGCCACCCATTCCCAAATTGGGGGAGGGCATGGAGTAGTAACCATAATT
The DNA here is from genome assembly GCF_035594765.1 of Anolis carolinensis. NCBI lineage: Eukaryota > Metazoa > Chordata > Lepidosauria > Squamata > Anolidae > Anolis > Anolis carolinensis. Next base: position 20,103,923 of record NC_085841.1, on the reverse strand, counting down.
ACTGTTTCATATACAGTAATCCTTTTTGGTACAGAACCGTAAACTTAAAAGCTCAGTTTTATGTCATGTGTGAAGACAACAGTGAGCATTCTCACAGATACACTTCACAACTAGGTGAGAACCAAACCCTTCCCCCAAAAAACACAATTAATTACATAAAGGTTTTCCTCTGAAAGGCAGATTAACCCCACTAACTGAGGCTTAGCAGATGTTTTGATGCATTTTTCCTTGCAGGTTTTATTTGGGGCAGGAATGGGGGACTTGAAGTTGAGGAAAATTATAGCCACCCCAAATTTGCCCAACATCTTTTTTTTTTTTAAAGGAAGCAATAAGAAGAGTGGCACCAAAAAGGTGTCTGAAAGCATAACCTGGAGATGTGATACTCTGAGAACAACCGTGAAATACCTTCAAACCCATTTCCTGGCTGAAAATTGGTTCAAATTCAAGGAAATTACAAACAGAAGCAGACTTCCAGACCGATTTTTAGCCAACTGTCATCTGAAAATCTGGATGTACAACCTGCTGCAGAGGCATGTGGGTGAATATTTACTCACTTCAGATTTAGGGCATGTGTTTATACTATAAATTCAAGTCTTTATAAATGCCAAGATAAATGGGCAGAAAGCAGATCAGGAAAACCTACTAATTTCCTGATGATCTTCAGTAAATGGGCAAAAGATTTTGTTTTGCAATTCCTTAAAAACCACCCCAGCCAAATTGTATTTTAGAATTTGGGAACTCACAGGCATTTGGCAATTATCAGTGATAAGAATGAGGCTTTATTTAGATCCTTTGCTTTCTTAAATCAATTTTGAGCTGTTATTCAACTCAACGTTGCTTACACTTTTTATAATTTGTTTAATTGAGCTTTTGGCTGCACTATAATTTACTGTGCTTTTGGCAGTACTTATTTTTTAAATCTTGATTCACATCTATGTGAAAAAACAGGGTATAAATAAAAAAATTAATAGATATAATATTGACTAACTAAGAGTCAATTTCTATGTATAGAAGAGCTGTGAACTCAGTCCACTGCCTTTGGTACTGGAAATAAATAGCTGGGACAGGGAACCCACATTTTCAATATATGGTTTTGAAATGAGCTTTCAGTATGTGGATCTTTGGTTTTGTTTTTTTTTTTTTTTTTTTGGGGGGGGGGGGGGGGGGAAGCAGATCCCACAAATCTGAAATCTGTCCTGCTCTGCCCTGTGACTGTAGTTTTCTGAAGGGATTGGCACATCAGACTTCTCTGCACTCAACAACTTGGTTCATTGCATAGATGATAAAATTACCTGAAAGAAGGAATTCTCTTCTATAAATGCAAATTAAATTGAAAGGTTATGCTTTCAAGATACACTGCTGGGCAAAATGCTTAGCCTGAAAAACATTTTCACCCTGTTCTTTGATAATACAAATATGTGCACATCCAAACTTCTTTTCCAAATGCAATGAAAAATACATAGAAGTGAATACTGAACCCAGTCTATATAAATGGCCACAAAGTTCATTTATAAAGCTAGATGAGTACAAAGACAATTTTATTAATTAACCTATCCAGTAACTATGGGATAGAACCAGACTTAATGACACTTGGAGAAGATCTACTGTAATACTTATGGGATATATCACAAATGAGCACCCAGAATCTCTCAGGCAACATAATCACTAATAGGATCTGAACAGTTGTTAAAAAATTAACCTCCAAGCACTAGAGTTTCATTCATTTCAATGTTTTTACTCTAAATTTAAGTTCAGTTCTGTCATTGACTACATGTCAACTTGCCTTATCTGATTTGTTGCTTGCTAAAACTGCCACTAAAGAAGACTGCTGCTTGTTTAGAAAAAAACAACTGGACCTTGTTATGACTGCCATTAATCATAATTAGAACCATAGACCTGGACAAGCCCTCAACGGCCACCCAGTTCGACCCCATTCTGCCATGCAGGAAGACTTAATGAAAGCACTCCCAACTGATGGCCATCTACCCTACGCTTAAAAACCTCAAGAGAAGCAGAATATATTTCATTGCTGAACAGCTCTTACTATCAGGAAGATTTTTCTTAATGTTTAGGTAGAATCTATCTATCTGAGATTTGAATTCATTGTTGTATGTTCTAACAAGCGCTACCAAACAAGCTTCCTTTCTCTTTGCACAGTTAAACAGCCTGAACCCAAAATGTTTTCCAAAAGGCTCTCCAGGGGTGGGGATGTTTTAACCCAACAGACGTAAGCTCACATGTATGCTGTCACTTTCACCACATCCATGCAAAATACCCTTCCCTGCTTGCTGGGGCTGCAGTTATATGGAAAGCTTGCCTACCTTACAAAGTTACTGTAAAGATAATAAGGAAAACAGCCATCTGCTCCTTGGAGGAAAGGCAAAATATAAATATAGCAAGTACTGTAAATAAATATACAGAAAACGTCACAGAATAGAGTACAGATTAGCAGCAAGTAATTATACATTTTCAACATGGTCTGAGTGATCTTTGAGGTCTAGGAAATTGCTAGTTGCTTAGAGCAATCATAGGCTTATACTAGCTTGAAGAGGAAAAACCTGATTGTCTGTACAGGATTCAGTAAGGAAGGCAAGGTAGTCATGTCATCTAGGGATGATGGGCATTATATTCCAGTCCCTATGGAATGGCTAGTTGAAATGAAATACCGCTTATTCAGAAGTGATTAGTAACCAATTCTGGGTTATTAATCAGAGATGCCAGTTGCTTCAAATGTCTGCTAATGAAACTGGTAGTGGAGGCAAGTACTCACTCACATTATATAGAGGTAGATCTGTCACAAAGCCCCCGGTGATGCAGTGGGCTAAACCGCTGAGCTGCTGACCTTGCTGACCGAAAAGTCAGCGGTTCGAATCTGAGGAGTGGGGTGAGCTCCTGCTATTAGCCCCAGCTTTAACTTAGAGATGAGCACCAACCCCTGGAGTTGGACATGATTAGACTTAATGTCAGGGGAAAACCTTTACCTAGATTGGTCACTTTCCCTTATTACTTGAAGTGAAATATTCAGGCACGTAAAAGATGAACCACTTCTCTTTCAAAACTTCTCCTGTGTATATTTTTTTCAAGATGAAAAGAAAATCCAATCATGAACATGCAATCTGATTCTCTACATATAAGCTCTTACAAACAAAAAAGAGGCTTCATTGTCCAAAGCACAGTGATGCTATGAAAGCTGATTTGCAATAAAATAAGCTCAGTGATTTGTCCTTAAGAGCCTGGTCATTACAGAGCCTTGCTGTGAACCTCTAAAATTCTAAACCCTTTGAAGGAAAAATCGGGAGGAAACGTAGCCACTTTCTTCCTTGCCTAAAACATGAAGAAACAGTTCTTACCCATGCCTTCCACCTGGCTTTCTCCTCTTCACTGCAAAAACAGATTTGTTACACTTCTGCTCTCACTTACTGGCTGGAGGGAACATGTTCATTCATTTGATTCCAAACCAGGACATTTAATGCCAGGTGAGACCAATTCTCTACCCATTCTCTGAAGGGCCTCAGCTCTCGGCAATTCTCAGACTTTCTCAAAGATCACTCAGATGGTGTCGGAAATGTGACTTTTTCAAAGATCACTCAGATGATTTCAAATATGCTCAGTGCTCACCTCTGTATATGTTTATTTAGTTGGAGAGGGAGAGGGCCTTCTCTGTGGTGGCCCCCCGGTTTTGGAACTCTCTCCTTAGGGAGATTAGATTGGCTCCAACCCTGTCTGCATTAATGAAGCAGCTGAAGACATGGCTTTTTCAGTGTGCGTTTGAACAGCACCCAACATGATAAACCCTTTTCTCTAACACTTTGCCTCCTAGCACTTTGTTTCCCTATTTACCCTATCCCACATTATTCCAGCTGACATTGTCCGTGCACTTTCTTAAAAGGCCTTGAAATCATTTATCTTCTTAGGCCTGACCCCCATTTTACCCAAAGTGGTTGATGTTTGTATTATTATTTCACTGGCTTGGTTATTTATGTCTTATTGTATGCAATGTTTTAACCGATCATTTTATTTGATTGTTGTATCTTTGTTCTTAGTTTTTGACATGTGTTTTAAAATTGTTTATACTTTGTTTCTGTTTTGGGCTGCGCCCCCATGTTAGCTGCCCTGAGTCCCTTCGGGGAGATGGTGGTGGGATAGAAAAATAAATTATTATTATTATTATTATTATTATTATTATTATAGTTATATTCTGTTTTTCCTCCAAGAAGCAGAAGGCTCTCTTCCTCAATATCCTCACAACTGCCCTGTAAAAGTTAGATTAGGTTGACAGACTCTTGGGACCTTTCTATTCTGACTTATAAAATCTGCTTTGAACTGGATTGTACGAGTCTACATTGCCATATAAACCTGTTAAAAGCAGATAATCCGGATTTCATATGGCAGTGTAGATGGGGCCTTAGGGCCCTTCCAGACAGCCCTATATCCCAGAATCTTATCCCAGGTTTTCAGTTTAATCCAGATTATCTGGCAGTGAGGACTCATATAATCCAGGTTAAAGCAAAAAACCTGGGATCAGATCCTGAGATATAGGGCCTTGTCTGGAAGGGCCAATAGTGTGCTTCACCACCAAGTGGGGGTTGGAATCCAGGTTTTTCTCAGTTTTAAACTAGCAAACTATTGTAGGTTGAGCATTCCTTATCCAAAATGCTTGAGATAAGAAGGGTTCTGGATTTTTTTAAAGATTTCGGAATGCTTGTATATGCATATACATACAGCTATCTGGAAGGATAAAATCCAAGTCTAAACAGAAAATTCCTCAATGCTTCACATAGGCTTTTTACATAGCCTAAAGATAATTTTACACACATTTTTTTAATAATGTTGTGCATGAAATAAAGTTTGTGTACACTAAACCATTAGGAAAGCAGAGATGTCACAATCCCTGCCATTAAGTGGAGGGGAGGGGGAGTTATTTCAGAGTTTGCAAGAGATATTCAACCTGTATACCATGTGCTTTCTTAAGACCAATTACAGCCATGGTTTTCTCTTTCGTCTGTAGGTAAGGGAAAGAATGAAGATTTCTCCTTTTTTTCTCCCTTATACATGCTGGGCCTTTCTCTCTCAGGAAAACAGATTGGGATGAAGGGAGAAGAGGGAAATAGTTATGTAGGAACAAGATGGTTTCCCTTGCTTGCATTCCATTCTGATCTCAGGGATGGAGGGTATTCATGGATTACAGCATCTATCAGTTCTTGCCAGTAGTCAAGAGGCAGATGATGATGATGGCAGAGGGAATCCAATAGAATCACAAACCCTTTTCTATTTAGCATCACATCTGACTGTGAGACAAATGTTCTGGACAACGAAGGAGGCAGAAGAGAATGTTGTGGCATCGCAGGTCATTCAGATTCAGTTCATCAGCTGTCACCTGCTTGTTGTAACATGGCTTATGCTAAAACATTTACATTTAAATCCAATTGCTAGTCTCACTGCAGTGGACAGAGTGAACCAATTATATGATGGGCAGATTAAAAAGTTCCCACTGATTCAGTGGGTCTACTGTAATTTGGATTGGAGAACAGAAACACCATTAAAACGTTAAACCCTCTTTTATATCCAATACTGAAATTTACTGATATTCCAGGATATTGTTTCTCCCAGAAATAGTTAAAATACAGCTGGAAAACAGTGAATGCTGTTTTAAAATTCAAATTTTAGCCCATATGCAATGGTGATTCAGTTGTTGCTAAGCACTGTCAGCGAGCATATCTACTTTCTCCCACTAACAATAAAACCGACCCGACATTCGAGTGGAACTGCTCTAACATTGGAGTCAGTAATTTGCTGGCTGCAATTCATAGTTAATTGTGTACTGCATGTAATCTTAAATTGCCCTAGTCGGAGAGAGAAGAAAGAAAAACATGCATTTCAAAGCAACCACTAAAAAGAAAACAGGGATGGAAAGATTTTTTTTTGAAAACTGAAAGTTAAGTGTGTATAAAAGTGATATTAAAATGACAGATAATTTGGAAACAGAAACACATCAAACATTACATTTTTAGTGCTATAGTTAGCGTTGTTGCAAATGTGTATATCATAACAGAGCTAGGATTGGCAGAAGAACATTACTGGATGTAAACTTAGAAATGATGTTGAATTTGTGTTTGAGCAAAGAAATGAAATGACCCATTAAATTATACTTTGGAATTCAACAAAGGGACAAACTCAAGGCCTCACCTTGAGTTTGTATTTAACCTTCTGAATATTATAAGAATAAATATTAGATCAGCATCTCTCAAAAAGTATCATTAGGCTCCTCTAGGGACATGCAAGACATTAGCAAGGAATGTCTGAACCATTTTGAATGAGTGAGAAACTAGTTGTTCCCAGCTCCATCATCCCCAGCTATGTTTGGAAGCTGACAGGACAAGGTCAGTTTCACAATTTTTCAAGGCATTAGGCTACAAATAAAATTTGACATAATGGGAAGGATGACAGAGAATGATGCAGAATGAGTGTCAGTCACACATAAGGAGATTAAGAAAGAGAAAAGGAGGATCAGAGAGACAACAAAATTGCTAACAAATAAGGTCATATGGAAGATGAAAAAATTACTTAATGTTTTGGCTGAAGGAGTGGTGTTGCCGTCTGTCTGTCTGTCACAAAACAAAGGCAAAGGGAGAATGGACTGGAATATTATATGGGGAAAAGAACTCATTTATTGATTTCTTTGAGAATAGGCACAAAAAGTTGTTTTATTCAAAAGCATAGCTTAGTGAGTGGACTGAAAGACAGACAAAACATTTAGAAAAAAATCCCTCTTTGAAGTGGTTATAGGGACTGACATCATTCCTTCGGATAATGGAATAGAAGTACTCTACCATAAAAAGGAAATGTTCACATTTTCCAATTATTTCCAAGGATTTTGCTTTAGAAAACCAACTGCAGCTTTTCTTTGAGTCCACTGTTTGCAGCACAGCAGGGAAGAGTGAAAATAATAACACACTTTATTGTGCAATTGTAATATAACTAAAATTCAAGATTCCTCTGGTCTACTGAATTCCCATTACTTACAGAATTATTATGAGAGCGAGACAGCAAAATTGAACAGTGCCCCTTATGTTTAAAAACACATCCTTAAAATTATTATCTTCTAAATAACACTTACCTCAATCACTCTGGAGTCGAAATCTTCATATGTTTCTGTTGGATAAAATATGTGCATCAGCAATGTCCATATGAAAATATATGGTTTTTCAAAAATAATATGGTAATACTTATAGCCAGTGTAATGTAGCAAAATAGACATTGGACTATGATCCTGCTGATAACTAAGGCTTGAATCGCTGCTTGGCCATGAGTAAGTCATTCTCTCTCAGCCTCAGAGGTGTCCCGACTCAACCATGGACCCCTCTGGTGACACTCTTTCAGTCTTTAAGAAGGCAGTGGCAAACCCCCTTTGAATAAATAGATTTGCCTTAGAGTTGCCATAAATTAGACACAATTTGATGGCATACAACAATACTTATATACTACCTAGAATCATAGAATCATAAAATCATAGAATAGTAGAGTTGGAAGAGACCCCATGGGCCATCCAGTCCAACCCCCCGCTAAGAAGCAGGAAATCGCATTCAAAGCACCCCCGACAGATGGCCATACAGCCTCTGCTTAAAAGCCTCCAAAGAAGGAGCCTCCACTACAGCCTGGGGGAGAGAGTTCCACTGTCGAACACCTCTCACAGTGAGGAAGTTCTTCCTGATGTTCAGGTGGAATCTCCTTTCCTGTAGTTTGAAGCCATTGTTCCGCGTCCTAGTCTGTAGGGCAGCAGAAAACAAGCTTGCTCCCTCCTACCTATGACTTCCCCTCACATATTTGTACATGGCTATCATGTCTTCTCCCAGCCTTCTCTTTTGCAGGCTAAACATGCCCAGCTCTTTAAGCCACTCCTCATAGGGCTTGTTCTCCAGACCCTTAATCATTTTAGTCGCCCTCCTCTGGACGCTTTCCAGCTTGTCAACATCTCCCTTCAATTGTGGTGCCCACAATATAATAATATTTCTGAAGTTTATATCCATGATGTTACTTAGCTGGATTCTTTTAGTTATTAAACAGCCCACCCCCAAAGTCTCCACTCTGAAATAATGCATATAGGAAAGCAAATTGCAAGGTGCTGCGCTGCGTAGGATGAGCACATCAGTAACAAAACTTTGAATATGGCTTTGTAGGTAATAGGCAGCCATTTCTGCTGCACTGAACTTTATTTTGCTATGATTAGGTCTGAATGAAACATGATCATGCCACATGGGGAAGATTTGCTCATGCAGATGTCCTAACTGGCTACTGACTTATTTCAAAGGTCATTTGCATTCTTCAGCACATAAGCAATAAAAAAGACTCAGAATGCATTTACACTGCAGAATTAATACAGTTTAACTGCTATGACTCAGTGCTAAGGAATCCTTGGAATTTTAGTCTTCTCTAGCAAAGAATGCTGGCAACTCACCAAACTACAACTTTCTTGGTTACACAGCATTGAGCCATGGCAGTTAAAAGTAATGTCAAACTGCATTAATTCCACAGTATAGATCCAGCCTGAGTCAGATGGAAAGCCTATGCTAGAAGTAGACAACAATTGTTATCTGGATGTTTCTGGAATATTTCTTCCATCACATCTAGCCATCACAACTATCCACGAGGAGAGATTAGGGAGTTGCAGTCAAAAATACCTAAAGGGACACATTTGATGACCTCATTGTTTGTTATTTGCCTTCAAGTAAACTCTAACTTTGGCAGACATATCATAGGGTTTTCTTGGTCAGATTTATTCAGAGGACGTCTGCCATTGCCTTCTTTGAGGTTGAGAGGGTGTCACCAGAAGAATCCATGGTTGAGTGGGAATTTGAAACCTGGATCTCCTGGATCCTTAGACCAACACTCAAGCCACTTTATAATGCTGGCTCTTGATCATTCATCAATCTCTTCTAAAGTTCTATTTGGTTTGGAAGCCACCGTGGGTTCCACTCTGGGAAAAAGGCTGCACACAAATGAAATCAATCAATCAACTAATATAAGGAGGGTGGCAGGCATTTTTAAAAGATCAAATGGAAACGTGGTGAGATGAACAAAGTCCAAATGCTGCTCCTTTTCATTTTTGTAAAGTTTGCAATGTATTTTAATGGGCATGTCATGTTATAAAGCAGATTGGTTATGGGTAATGACATTTTTGGCAAAACTTTAAGCTCCTTCCTTGCACGCATTGTTGGCCAAAGGAACGCTGTAAGCTGACTGAGCAATAATGCATAGATCACAGAGTATTTTGATACTAACAGGAGCAGCCAGGCTATAAATGGGTCACTTCTGCCATGCTGAGACTATAGTAAAACATTATTATTTTGAATGACAAACTATCAGTTGGCTGTAAAGCAAAGGAAAGAAATGGGTGCAGGATTTATTTGGTGCACATGCCCAAATAAAGAGAGAATCAATCATAATGTTTCAGTACAATATCCCTTCTAAAGCTGAGTTTCCGTTTTGGAGGCAACCAGAGAAAAAAAAATTGAGCAAAAAAAAAATCTATGCAACTCATTAAATGCCAAATATTCATATTCATTTATTGCTTATGTGCTGAACTTAGTAAAGGTAAAGGTTTTCCCCTGACATCAAGTCTAGTTGTGTCTGACTCTGGGGTTTGGTGCTCATCTCCATTACCCTAGTACCCTAGAATAGTCTTCTCCAACCTAGTGACCTCCAGATGTTACAAATCACATCATCCACAGCCTCGATACTGATAATGAAGTGTGTTGTAGTCAAATACATCTGAAAGATATCAGCTTGGGAAAGGCTGCCCTAGAGTGCTCCTGGCAAACAAAATAGAAGTACTGGACAAAGTATTCAATGGTGTAAGTCAATGAAGAATATTTTATGACTGTTTTGTTTGATTATTACATTTTCTTTATTTTTTCCTTTTAACAATATTCTCCTATAAACTATAAATGGCTTTGGGCAACTAGAACAGTGGTATATCATTAATCTTTAATATGCTCGTGCACCACCAACTGACAGTTTTCAGCAGACAAATATAATAAGGTTCCACATTATCTAAAAATTCAATAGTCTGTGTTTAATAAACCATCACCCATCACTTAATTTAAAATGTTTAAGAATGTTCTTTTTAGAAGTATTTCCCCAGTTTCTGCTGGTCTGAATTTAAGCACATTTAAGCACATTTCTGCTGGTCTGAATTTAAGCACATGAAGGATTTGTAAGTAGCAGAAATGTAAATTCCAGCTACTATCCAAACAATTCAATTAATATTATGGACCAAATGCATATGTTAGTCATAATTACAATGATCTATTGTGAAGATGGAGAAAGTATAGCCTGTGAGCGGCCAGGGCCATTTTTGTCAATCTCAGGGTACAAAAACCTTTGTACATCAGTGTCATTTCCCATTGTAAAAGAAGTTTATATTGGGAATAAAACTGAACAAAGAGAGCCAAAAATTGGGGGATGATTCATTGCAGGGAGATACAGTGGAAGGACAGCTATAAAGGAACATGACAAGATCCTGAAGTATAAGTATGTATGTAGGAAAGTGGAGAATGTATTCCAGGTGGACTGAAAAACTCAGTCAAGGGAATCATGGCCCTGAATCTGCAAAACAGGGTGTCTAGCAGGACTCTCATTCATGAGTTCACAATAAGTTGATATTGACTTGATGACATTTAACAACAAGCTTTTGACAAGGTTCAGACCTAGTTCGTTGTCTCCCACTTCGTTCTCCTAGATGTTTCTCAAATGTTTTCAGCTACCAAAGCATACTATGCCACATATATTCCATTATAGTTCTAGCTAGCCTTTTTCGGTTGGTTTTTTCCAAACGTTTGTTATTATTGGACAAAAGCAAAACATAAAACATCAAATCTGCTATCAGCAGTTGACAATTCATGCAAGACAGAGAACACAAATGGCAGTCCAACTGTATCGGGACGGTTATATAACGCTCAACCTGATCTGCACTATTATAAATACACTTCACATGGAAAAGAATTAAGATATCAAAAAGTGATGTGAGTTACATGTGCTCCTACCTGGTTTGGCATATGATTTTCTGCTGCTGTGTATATCGCAATGACAGCAGTTAGGCGGTGGGGGGGGGGAAGTTTTTGCTTTAAAACAAGGTGCATACTTCTCATGCAAATAAACTGATGCTTCCAGACTACAGTTCCAATGATAAACAATCCTAAACATGTGTTTTTATTTTATGTGGAGGTGACGTTATCTTGTATTTTTCAAATGCATCCCAGGTTTTTTCATGATACCTGAACTTCTCAGATCAGTCTTCCATATATGTGCATTTGTCTCTTGGTGCTAGCATTATATAAATATATAATATATAAATATTTTAATAAAAATTAAATCAAATAAAACACATGCACAGGAACTTCTTTCCCTTCATTTCACTATTCTCCGACTAACATTCTATAGTTCCCTTACCTCCATTGGGACCTGGATCAGGAGGTCCCAAACTGATTCCTCCCCATGAGCTTCCTGTCCAGCCTCTCTCCCGCTTCACCTTCGTTTTTCTCCTCTTCTCCCACTCGTCTCGCTTCTGGAGTCTCTCAGCCTGCAGCTTCTCCTGCTCTTCTTTATTGCGCTGGCTAACTGCCTGCATTGTTCCTTGTTTCATCACTGGAGCATTGAGGCCAGGCCAAAGGAAACCTGAACGTCCTGAGGATATCAGTATACAAAATTATCTGTCATTTTACATTCATTCAGCCATCAGTTCCCACTTTAAAATTTTCATGTCAAAATCCAAAAGACCTCTCGTTCTAAGCATTTCAGATAAGCAACTCAACCTGTAATTTCCATAAATAAGGCAAGGAAATATTAAAGGAGAACTAAGGATAATTGCATGCACCATGTTTCTTTACAGTCAAATTCATTTAGCTGCCTTGAAGGTCTCCCCTGGGAATTGAGGGAGGATTTCCCCCCAAATTGAATCTGAAACTTCCCAGTCCTTGTTTGACATTCCAAGCACTATCCCACAATGGCTCTTATATAACTGAATGGCTGGAATTCATTCCCAAAGAGAGAGAGAGAGAGAGGGAGAGAGATGTTACCCTTGCAGTGAGGACAAAATGCTTGGTGAACTGATAAAGATCCCCAGGGGATGGGTGTATCATATCTCAAAAAACTCCAACCCTCCACTTTGATTCTGAATAGGCTTTCCATCCACACACATCACTTGTGCCATCAAGGGACAATTTTGCTGGTTCCAAATAGTTATTAAATAACTTTTAAAGCCCCAATAGAAATTGGCGCCCCAGTATGTGGAGTTTTGATAGAATCTAGGGGATAAGTGGCCCCCCGGCTCTGGAATGCATTGCCAAAAGAGATCAGGCAGTCCCCTACATTATCCAATTTCCGTAAGGAACTGAAGACCTGGTGGTGTCAGCAGGTTTTTCAGTAATTACATTGGAATACCGCCGATTTCTGGGCCTGAATATATTGCACAAGATTTCTCTAACTTAAAATGATACATTTTAATATATTGGGTTTATGGTTCCCGTCCCCTTGATCAGGTCATGTAAGTGTTATTTATTTCTATAATTGTATTTTTACTTTGCTTAATAATGTGTTATTATGTTTGCTATGTAATGTTTGTGTTGTTTTAATGATTGGAAACCGCCTTGAGTCCCATCTGGGAGATAGGGCAGTATATAAATAAAGTTTTTATTATTATTATTATTATTATTATTATTATTATTATTATTATTATTATTATTGGACGGAAAAGGGAGAAGGTCCACATGACTGTCCTGAATCACATCCAAATGTCATGGTGATGAGCTTACCCCCCTTTTGACAAAGATTGGGAATTTATTAAAGGCAGCCACGGCAGCTAGCCATTTTGTCTAGACATTACAGACATTTGCACACTCACAAGCGTTCCACACTCACATATCCTGCCATTTTATTTTCAAATTAAACTCATCAGTCTGTGTTTACAACACAATACAATCTTTGGGTAGTTTTTATGTTCTTGATTCTTGAAAGGATTTGCAAACAGGATTTTCAAACTTCTACTAAATGTGGGGTTTTCTCTAGCATGCCAATTATCTCTTCCTTTTTTCCTCAGTGGATCCACTTTGTTTGCAATACAGTATTCCCTAACTACTTCGTGGTTCACTTTTTGCGGATTTGCTGTTTTGTAGTTTTTCAATAAACTCTAAAAGACTATTATAAATCATAAAAAATTACAGTTTACAGCCTAAGGAAGGGAGGAAGGAGAAGCCAAAGGGAGAGAAAAGGAGTCCAAACGGCAAAGGGAGGAGAAGGAGGTGATTTATCAACACAGGATTGGTTGATAAAGACTTAAAATAGTATATAACTACTAAAATAATGTATAAATATTAAAATAAATATAGTGTCTGTACTTTGCGGATTTTCACTTATTGCAGGTGGTCCTGGAACCTAACCCCAGTGATAAGTGAGGGAACACTGTACTTGCAACACTTGAGTTCACAATTACAGGGCATGATATAAACCTCCTGTACTCTTATTTCAAGAATTTACCTTCCCCAATGACCTGGCCTCTGTTGAGATCCTTCTTTAGCTTTTTCTTGGTCCTCTTCCCTCTTCCTTTCCTTCCCCCTGCGCCACTCTCTGCCAAAACTCCTTTCCAGAGTTCATCAGCTGTCACTGTGATAAAACAGAAACCATGCATAATTCATCTGGATGGAAATTCCTATTAACAGCAGCTCAGAGGGAATGGGGAAAAATGTGTTCAGGTGTCATTTAATCTGAGCCTTGTCAACCCAACTGTGTCTCAAAAAAAGTGTTAACATGCTGGTTGGGACAAGTTTGCATTTTCTTTGTTTAGTACTGATGACATTTAAGCAGGATCAAAATCAAGTTTGTGATCTTATATGGATCTGTAGCTGACCTCCTATTTAGGCCCTGGATGTCTGTCATAGGAGCTCATTTCCACAATAATCTTGAATAGACACAATTACCACATAAACTCTAATGTATGGAGAACATAGCAAGCAGAGATAGGCCAGCATATCTTAGTGCCTATGGCAAAGAACAAGCTGGCAACCCTTTACTTTTTTATAACCCCAAACCTATCAGATTAGCAGTTGAATTTTTTAAAATAGTGGCAACGGGACAGTGTCCTTTACTTCACTTGTAGACACAAGGCTTCCAATCCAACATTTTGCGTTTACTTCTAGCATCAACTACTGTACTTGAGATTATCTCTAAAGGTAAATTAACCCTGGTTTCAGTTGAATATGTGCTTCTTCATGGCTAGCTTTGCCCCTTTAGGTCCTTCTTCCTGCCCATTCCCTATTGGTTAGGGTCTCAGTTGTGCTCACGTTCCTTTTTAGCCTTATCTTTTCCAGTTTTTGTATTTACCAGTGTCTACCCCTACCCCCATTTATAGTGCTGAGAATTATTATTTTCAGCTGTCTTTTTGGACACTAGCAATCTCAATGTATAGAACTGTGTGGAAGCAAAATCATACCAGCAAAACATAGCTCAATTCTTGTATCAACTCAGAAGTATAAAGGGCTGCAAAACTGATCCCAAAGTCAGACATGTACATATTTATTTTCAACAAGGTGTTTTTTCAGGATGTGAAACAAAATGATGCAAAATAACACAAGTCTGATGCAAGAATTACAAAAACAGACATTTCATATAAAACCAAAAATAAAACTGTTCTCTTTAAAAACAATGCTGATTCTTTCATGGAGACTATTGGGTATTTGCCTGCTTGTTTCTAGGGTGAATGGGAAAATAAAAACGGGCACAGAGCTTCGGAAGTAGAATGGTATTTTCAGGTCGTCATATGTATGGAGATGATTCCTGAGAGAATCTGATTGAAGACTATTAGGTCTTAATAAAGGGCAAGGGTAGCATCTTGCATTAAATCCAGGAGTATCTTGGTAACCAGCACCACAGCTACAAAGACAATTTTAATTTTCATCTACTAACTATCTCCAGTTTTCCAGGAATGCACAACACAAAGTAAATCACAATGATCAAAGGTAGGCATGAAGGGCTTAGGACTTTATCATATGAAGTCGCAATTCCATAGCAGTTGTATGATCACCAATAGTAACAATGAGCACTCTTGCTACTGCATATATCAGCATTTCTGCAACTGTACCACTTTGCTAACCTATAGTTCACACTCTTACTTCTCCATAACCTAATAAACTCACCTTCTTATGTTCTGAAATTTTTAAATAAGTTTTTAAAAAGCAATTTCACAACTCCCAGCTGTTTAATTTTTTAAAAATTCAAATAAAACTTATAATGGAAAAATACTGCCTCAAGAATAGTGGGGGGGGGGGGCAGTGGGAGAGGAGGAATATTCCACACTCTTGATGTTACTTTACTACTGGTATGCTGGCACAGAAGAGGAAAAGCCCCATCCCTCCAGGTAAGTGATGGGAACAAGGTGTTCTCTGTAGCTGTTGCTGGGTTTTCCCGTCAATAACATTCCCATCAATAACATTTGCCTCCTACTGGGGAGGAGGCAGATAAGGAATGTGCACTGCTTCAATGCTTATCTGCCTTTTTTGTGATAAATTCCAGATTTGATCCATTTAGGACTTCCTCCATATGATGGGACACAAACGAGGTATGAATATTATTGCATTGAGATCAATCCATGGCAAAATTACTTCTTATTGGGAGAAAATTCTTCACTTTACTCCAATACTCAATTCTTAGTTTTCTTTTTGATCTACAGCTTTCCTAGGCCCTCTAGTTTTCCTCTCCTCTGGCACTCTGAATTTCATATTTAGCTTCTTTCCCTGCTCTCCTATCAACCACATGAATCAACTCTTCTGAAAAAGCAGTAACTCCCCACTGTCCCTCTTCCAGAGTCAAGGTGAAGAGAAGAGAATCAATTCACAGTTTGTGGTGAGGATACTGATAAGTGCTACTTCAAGTGTCTTGCAGCACTTCATGCCGTGACACTGCATAGCCAGCATGAAAGGGAATCGATCATTTCATGTAATTTCCCCAAAAATTGAGCACAGAACTCCTAACTAGCCACAAGCACAGCAGAAGGTTCTAAAACAGTTTATCATGGAAACTGAAGCATGCACAAGGCATTTGACTACTTGCAGTGAATAAAATAAGTAGAAGTGTATACAGATTTTAACCAAGAACAACACATTTATCCAAAGCATATTAGCTGCACACAGGATGTTACTTATTTATTTGCCATATTTATATCCTGCCCTTCTCACCCCGAAGGGGACTCAGAGTGATTCAGATGTTGGACAGACACAAAGTTCCACAAAGGTTGCTCCTAGTTTGAAGCTGCAGGGTTCCAGCATCATTTACAAAAACTTACATTTGTTGAAAAAGCTGCTTTGCCTGCAGGGCTGTATTGCGATGTTACAAGGTGTAGAAATATAGCAAAGTGTCTGTGAAGCACATGCCAAGGTAGTATATTGACACTTGGTTCCATTCCATGAAATCAGGGTATAGCCTGGGGACAAAACAAAACAGCATTATCCTAAATATCTTTTAAGGTTTAAAAACCAATTACAGGAATATGAACTAATTAATCCATTAATGAATATGAATATGGCAGTACTTTTCAAGAAAAAATAAATATTGCTTTGTTTTGGGGGCAATGTGTATACAATACATTCTTAGAAAAGGCATTTCCTGAAATGGGAGGAACAAGGAGGAGTAGTCTTTAAAAAGAAGCCTGCTCTCTGCACTTTCTGTAGATTCTTTGATTTAAAATAATCAATCCATTTAAACCTTTGCAGTCCAACTAATCAGACATATATTCACAATGTTAAAATACTTCAGATCTGTTCATCAATTCATTCAAAGATTAAACACTTCATTCCTAATCATGTTTAGGCTACCTTTAGAGGGAAAACCCTCTCAAATAAGCACATAGGATATAAGTACAAAAACAACAAATCTTGTTAAATAATATTCAACTAAAAGCAAACTAAACAATAAAATTGGAAACCCATGAGCTACAGAAAAAGCCAACAAAATATCTTCTTTCTGAGCATTAGATCTTCCCTGAAAACCTGCAGGGAAGGGGGCTAGTGGCCTTTCTCACCCAGAAGCTGATTTTAGAAATAAAGCGTCATCCCTAAAAAGCCACCTTATCTTGTATTTGCCATTTAATAGATTATACAGCTCATGGCTAAAATTTCAATATCATTAAGAAATTATCCACATATTGTAGACATGTAGCACAGAAAAGCACACGCCCATCAACAAAAGTCTCAGTTATGTGCAATGTGTGATTTTTTTAAGATAAACCAATGGTGTCTCACATCTGCCATAAAATTACTCACATTTCTGGTGCCATATTATCAGGGTCCTCCACTGAAGAACTAAGTTTAGTGGAGGACCCAGTTCCCATGGCTACAGTTCTTCCAGGCAGAATCCCCCAACAACCATGACCAAACTTTGCTGTAGATATATAGATATGTAGAATCACTTAATGAGAGCTGGAAAAACTCCCAAGGGCAACCCAGTTCAATTGCTGCCATGGGGCAAAACACAATCAAAGCCCTCTGAACAGATGACCCTCCAGCCTGTTTAAAAACCTTCAGAGAAGGAGACTCAACCATGCTATGTCAAACAACTTTTACAGTCAAGAAGTTCTTACTAATGTTTAAACTGAGACCTTTTCCCTGTAGTTTGAATCTGTTTTGTTTGACAGTAGAACTCTCTCCCCCGGTCTTCTTTGGAGACTTTTAAGCAGAGGCTGGATGGCCTGCTTCTTGGCAGGGGTTGGACTGGATAGCCCATGAGGTCTCTTCCGACTCTATGATTCTATTATTCTAAGTCTCTAGAGCAGGATAAAGCAAGCTTGCTCCCTTATCAATCTATCATCCTTTCAAATATTTAAACATGGCTGTCATATCACCTCACAGGCTAAACAACCCAGCTCTCTAAGCAACTTCTCATAGAGCTTGGTGTCCGGACCTTTAACCATTTATTTGCCCTTTTCTGTATACATTTAAGCTTGTCAATATTCTTCTTGAATTATTGTGTCTAAAATTGGACATGGGGCTTTATCTACTGCATCACACTATGGACTCTTGTTCAGCTTGTAGTTTACTAGGACTCCTAGATCACTTACATACACACCGTTGTTACTTATACTTTATCTGTGCATTTTGTTTTGTTCTACCTAAGTGAAACATCTTATATTTCTCCCTGCTGAAATTCATTTTGCTAGTTTTGCTCCAGCTCTCAAATCTGTTGAAAGTCATTTTGAATTCTGATAATTTGGAATATTATCTACTCCTGTCATCTGCAAATTTGATAGCATGGCATCTATTCCACCATCCAAGTCATTGATAAAGCTGTTGAATTGCACTGGGCCCAGGACGGATTTCTGTGGCATCACACTGGTCATTTCTCTCTAGGATGAGATGCCATTAGTCAGCACCTTTTGAGTTTTGCCAGTAAGAGTCTACTTGAGTACCCTACTTTTATTGTATTACTAGCTTGGGGACCTGGCGATGCCAGGGTTATTTGATAAAGGCATTATTTGTCTTTGATTGTTAGGTATTCTCAGTTTGGAGTGGGTGAACTACAATTCCCAAAATCGTGGGTCAATCCTCCCCAAACCCTGCCAGTATTCAAATTTGGCCATTTTGGGTCTGTGTACCAAGTGTGGTCCAGATCTGTCATTGGCTGGCCATCACCTGGCCGCAGTGCTCTCTGGATGGGGGTGAACTGCTACAACTCCCAGATTCCCGGGGCAATTGTCAAGAAACATCTGTCAGTATCCACAGCAGGCAATGTTCATTCTGTGTGCCAAGTTTGATGCAGATCCATCATTGGCTGGGTTCAGTGCTCTTTGGATGCAGGTGAACTACAACTCCCAAAATCAAGGCACATTCCCACAAACCCCTGCAGTATGTTCAGTTGGTCATGAGGCTTCTCTGTGAAAAGTTTGGTCCCGGTCCATTGTCGGTGGGGGGTCACTGTTTCTATAGGTGAACTATAACTCCCTTTCCCCCAAACTTGTCCAATATGTTCTATTGGTTATAGGGGCTCTGTGTGCCAAGTTTGGTCCTGGTCCATCATCAGAGGGGTTCGGAGTGCTCATTCATTGCAGGTGAACTATAAATCCCAGTACCTACTACTCCCAAATATCCAGGGCAATTCCCCTCAAAACCCACTAGTATTCAAACCTGGGCATATCAGGTATGCATGGCAAGTTTGACCCAGAGCCATCATTGTTTGGGTTCATAGCGTTCTGGGTGTAGGAGAACTACTCTAAATTCCCCAGTAGGGGTCACAGTGCTCTGACTTGATGCAGGGTGAGCTACAACTTCCACCATGTGGATTCAATACCTCAAACTTTATGAATGTTGATGTAAGATAATAATTTGTAATCTGATTTATAATGTACTGTATAGTTTTTATATGTGTGTTTTATTGTAAACCGCCCTGAGTCCCCTGTTGGGTGAGAAGGGCGGGATATAAATGTTGTAATAAATAAATAAACTCCTCCAGGAAGTGTAGTTGTGCTGTGTTGGTTCTGCAGACAGATTTGAAAGGGAAGGGCAGTAGGCGGGGTCATGCAAATTTCACACCAATGGAGAACCCTGGGGTGCCTGCCTGTGGTGGAGGAAAATGCAAAATCTAGGATGAAATGGTCCCCAAATGAAAGCATTCCTTGGGTGGTGGGCCATAGTGTTTGAGAAGGACATTGGCAGGGTTTGGGCTACATGTTAATGGAGCTCGCTGTAACCGCAATGTCAGTGGAAAAGAGTGACTTGCTGGCTCCTCAGCACTGGGAGCTATAGCCTGTTTGTGGAGGCTGGAGGATGTCTGTGTGAGCAGACACCCGTGCCACATACACAGATATGGGTTTCACTTTTATTATGGATACAGATACAGATATATAGATATAGATTTGCATATTCTTACAATAACCTCTAAAAACAGGTTAGACAACAGATAGTTACTTGCAGAATGCTGTTTAATGTACTCCATTAGTGATTATCTGATGTGTAAGCAAGCAATGTCGAATAGGACTAGAGGGGTGAGGTCTTTATTTCCAGAAAGCATGTCTGTATGCTTCTATGACATGAGATCACTCTGAGCCTTAAGCCTTTTTAAAATTTCTACTGCTGTATGTAAAAAAAATTAAGCATGTGTCATATGCTTAATTATGCTTCAAATTATTTCTAGCTTATGGCAACCCTAAGGGTTTTTTCTTGGCAGGACTTGTTGCATTAGGCTTCCTGTCTGTCACGACCCAGGCTGCAGAGCACCAATAACCATACACAGAGGCCAGAATCTATCTAATATCTTTATTAAGGAAATATATAAAGTTAATAAAAACAAGTATAGGAAATAGTCCAGAAGTAGACCTTTCAGGAAAGGTCAAAATTAGTCCAAAAAAGCAATGTCCAATATGAAATATTAAGGTCCAAAGTTGTAATCCAATAACCGAAACACTCACTTGCCAAGCAAGTGAGGGGAGATGACAAGGTCCTTTAGTCCATGAACTTGAGCAAGGCTAGGAAATAACTTGATTCTTGGCACACAAAGCTTGATTCAAGGCAACAAGGAAACGAGGAGCAAGAACAAGATCCGTGGTAATTACTTGGCGAGGTCCGGAAAACAAGGCAAGATCCGGGGAGAAAACAAGGCTGAGAACGAAGGCTTGGAACAGGAACAAAGGCTTGAAAACAGGAGTAGCTGTCCACACACACTGCTCCGGTAGCTGACGAATTGACTCCGCAAGATTCCTTCGGGAGCAAGGAACCTAAATAGGCCTCGTTTTCCCACCAGAGAACACTTCTCTGGGGAATCAGAAACGAAAGTCAATCTCTGTGTCCAGATGTATGACTCCCTAAAATTTCTCATGGCAGCAGGCTTAATCATCTGAATGCTTTGCTGCAATTCTCAAACTCCTGCGATTAGCTTGTTGCACTCCTTTTTGCTGGAGATAATAATTACGGCGCGAAAAAGGGGGAGAACTCGACTCAGGGCTTGTTTGGCAGATTTCTGGAAGACAAGCCTCCTGCAGGTGCAAAGGCTCAATTTCTGGCTGGGATAGTTCCTTTTCTGGCTGAAATGGTGGAAAACCCAAGTTTTCCTCTTCATCATTCACAACAGCACTAGGAACGGGACTACATGGCCCATGAGTCATCACACTGTCTGAGGTTGAATGTGACTTTCCCAAGGTCACCCAATAGGTTTCTATGGCCAAGTGAGAATTTAAAACCTGGCTTCTCAATGTCCTACCCCAATATTCAAACCACTACACCACACTGGGTCTAGGCCAGTGGTTCTCAACTTGAGGTCCCCCGATGTTTTTGGCCTTCAACTCCCAGAAATCCCAACAGCTAGTAAACTTTCCAAACAAGTGTCTTGAGGGATTAAGAAATAACAGGACCAGAGTAATTAAAGGAATTGTGTGAATACACACGAAGAACTATCCAAACTCTGACACTTTATCTTCTCTGCTGCAAGACTTCAGTTCCAACGTAATCTTGGCAGACTGCATCCTTTGGTTCAAGAGTACCAGCCGGCCTGAACATTGCTAACTTATCCCTTCCCACCAAATCTTATGAACCCATTTCTTCAGTGCTTCCATCGCCACTTTTTATGAGCTTGAACACTGTCTAATATTCACTGGACACCTTTCTCTTATCCTTGTTGGTGAGGCAGTATAGACCCCACATGAGCTGACAGCAAGGTCATGCTCAGATTTCAAACCTGACTATCTTGATCTACACTGACACCTGCCAAAGGGAAACCAGTATTTGCTGAAAACTATTCCAAGAAAATTATCACATGACAGAAAAAGCAGCCAATTCTAAGGAAGAGTTTGACAGCATTATAACAAAGAGGAGTGAAAGACAATGGTGTACAACAGTTGTTCAATACAGAAATTGATTTCAGCTGGATCAGCACAGGCAACTGCACAGAAAGGCAATTATAAAGAGAAGTGGCTACCGGAAGAGTTATAGCATTAGTAGTTAACCCATTTCAGCACTGTTTACACAGCAATAACCACAAGCACCAACATTATCATTACTATTAACTAGCAATGTCAATACATTTTTTAAAAAATGTTAATCCAGATCTTGCCTTTTAAATAAGTAGTTTAATTTATATGTATGTTTGCACATATATTATTTTGTATGGATTCATGCTGCTGGTTCTGTGAATAACTACTCATGCTTAAGTGTATTGATTTTAGCAGGCTCAGTCATGCCTAAATAAGAATGGATTGGACTGCGACACAATCAAGAGTCACCTAATCTTTGAAGATTTTCTCTTGCAGAATTATACTACACAATCTCATAATCACTGATAATGTTCGTGAGTGGTTTTGTGAAATGTTGTACTATTAATTCTGTGATTAAAACAGTTTATAGTATCAGCTTAAGTACCAGAGTCTACTAGTTATCAAAACATTTAAAGAGATTAATATTCCTGCTCCTTCTTTTAAAATCCTTTCCATTATTATCATTTAGTTATAAAAGGTAGAAAAGTTATATTTTGGCTGACAATTGACAGAAATTATCTTATCACACACGGTCACTGACCATATTAGCTGACTCTGGCAGTTGTGATCCAAAATATTAATCAATATATTCATGTGAGAGTCTATAAATTTTAGTCAAAAATTAACTAAAACCTGTATTGACTTATCCAAGGATTAATGTGAGTACTGTACCATAACTCATATATAAAAAAAGGAACCACCTGGTTTTCTGAGCAGAGTGGTGAAAGACAAGAACTTCATCTTGGGAGAACCCAAAGGAAGCACTGGGATCCTCTTTCCTCCATTATGGTGCTGCTGGTCTTTTTGAAGGCTTATAAGGGGAAACAGAAGTGGCCAGGGGTAGCTGGCCCCTGAGGTGACAGTGGTGCGTTACCTTCTCTGCAAAATGACATATCAAAATCCATACTTTTGACCCCAAAACCTGCCCTCAATTACAGTTGAGGTTGACTTGAGTATATATGATGGTAACAACATGCTCTGCATGCCAGGATGGAGCAATGTTTAGGATTTCAGAAGAGGTGAATTAAAAAAGCAAGATTTGCAAACAAATATTCACACCAAATTTCTCTACAGGGGAAGATTGACAAGATGGCAAGCTGTCATTGAAGAAGCCTAGCTCATTATTACTGATCTTGTTTCTGGAGGAGCCATAGACAAATTCTGAAGGATCATTAAGGTTTCTCCAACTGCAAATCATTTGTTTATATCAGTAGCTCCTCAAAAACTAGAACAAATGAGATTGCCATAGAAATAGTTATGGCTTATGAATAGTAATGTTGGGGAATGTTTTTTGGTCTGGCCCCAAATAGCATGAATTTGAATGGAAAACCCCAGGCTAAACTAACGACAATGTTCTCAAAAGTTAATGGAAACAGAAACTTGATTAAGCTGCAAGATTACAGCTCTAAAAACATCCAGTCCTATTTATTTTATCTTCTAGCAAGCATTAGACTTCTTCATTTTAGGCTCTCTGAATCTTTTAGCCGAAAAGAATAGAAACAAGCAAAAAGTAAACTGTATTTCAAATAAATACATTTGAGAAGAACCCCAAGGGAATATGTGGTCTGCATTTGTTTCAGAATAATGTATAATGTTTCGTCTCACTTCAGAAACACAATAGCTCAAATGTTCTCTAGTGCAAAATATGACAGCATCTCAGGACAGAATGAGCATCCTTTAATAATTATTATTATTGTGTTGTGGAAAATCCTAGTTTTGGGATGTTTTATTTGAAATGCGTAGCTAGAGAAGAGTTCTAGCTGCTAAAAAAACAAATAAATGGGTCCTACAGCAAACTGATCCTCAAACTTTCCTTAGAAGTCGACTAACTGAGACTGTGGTATTTTGGATCTATCATGAGAAGACATGACTCATTACAAAACAAAATAATGCTTGGTAAAGTCACAAGTAGTAGGAATAGAGGAAGACCACTTTACAGGTGGATTGACTCCATCAGGGATGCCATAGCTTTGAGTCTGCAGACCTTTTAATGGTAGGGTGACTTGGAGATCTCTTATTTATAAATTGACTTGACATAAGTTGACTTGACAGAGGTTAACAACATCAGACTCTTATATCTGGTCTCCCCATGGAGAGAAAAGAATGTATGCCTCTTCAAATGCAACCTCTTTTTACTCTTTTTAATTTAAGGCAAACAAATGAAATATAAGGAATCTGGACTCCTGTTTTAATATTTTAGGCAAGAAATGTGAGCAAAAGTCAGGCTCTTCTGTAATAAAAACAAGAGGCAACTAATGCTCTTTGAGCAAATCTCCCCGACTGTACAACTTTAAGTCCAAAGAGCCACCTCTGCTTTTACTGTGTACCAATGCACTTTTTAGCAGAGATTTCAGAGAACAGTTAAAGTACTCCTAAACCCCTTTTCCAATTTGATGTGCATTTGTGACTGTCAAAGATGCCACTTTAAACATGCATTGCCCAGGCTTTCAGTGAGCCATAGCTATTGCAGAAAGAAGGATTTGGACTGTATTTCAATCTTCCTGAATTATTTGTGTTGGCATACAAACAGTGGTACTTCTGTGATTGTTTAAAAAAACATCTCCAGTCAGCACTCTGCCTCTGTACTCATAACTTTGGAAATGGTTTTTAGTCTGATAATGCTGTGGGTATGTATATCAAAGTTTAAGGACAACTGAAGGAATACCAGGCTTCTTGTAAAAGTGGGAAGGTATTTTTCTCAACTTGTTCCCAATAATCCAAACATTTTTAAGGCTATAACTTGACCCAATGCAACACCACCTCTGTTGAAACTACAAAAACTAGTTTCACTGATGTCAATTTCTTGATTGGCAAAATTTTTATCTCTTCAGTGTTTTCAAAGTCACCTTGAATTCCAGATTTGGTGGAAAGGCAACATGTAGGAGGGCAAGGGGAATAATCTCCAATGCTGAGAGGAGACACAAGAAATGGAAAAGGGAGAAATCACCAAGGAGGAATTTGGTGCACATTGAGCTCAGGCTTGCTAAAGAGGTTTTTAAAAAGTATGTTTTTGGGGTTTTTTTTTATAACAAAACATAGAAATTGTAGAGGCAATGGCAAAATGCTAAGAGGAGACAGAGGCCCCTTCCACATGGCCTCTATATCCCAGGATCTGATCCCAGATTATCTATTTATCCCAGATTATCTGGCAGTGTAGACTCATATAATCCAGTTCAAAGTAGATAATATGAGATCAGATCTTGGCATATTGGGCAGTGTAGAAAAGGCCAGAGAAAAGGCAGAACTGTTCAATGCCTTCTTTGATTCAGGGCCCTTCCACACAGCCATATAACTCAGAATAACAAGGTAGAAAATCCGACAATATCTGCTTTAAACTGGGGGCCCTTTCAGACAGACTCTGTATCCCAGGATCTGATCCCAGGTTTTCTGCTTTAAACTGAATTATATGAGTCCACACTGCCAGATAATCTGGGATAAACAGAAAACCTGGTATCAGATCCTAGGCTATAGGGCCTGTCTGGAAGGGCCCCCAGTCTTTTCCCAAAAGTTTAATAGTGTTAACTTGGAGAAGGTGGAACAGAGGTTGCAACATAGAATAGGTAAAGAAGCAGTACAGAAATATTTGACTAACCTAAATTAATTCAAATCTCCAAGACCAGATGAATTACATTTAAGAATATTTAAAAAACCTGGAAAAAGTAATGTCATTATTCCTGGAGAATAGAAGTTCCAGCAGACTGGAAGAAGGCAAATGTCCTTATCTTCAAGAAGGAGGGAAAAGTGGGCCCAAAGAATTACCGTCCAGTTAACCTAACATCAATACGAGGAAAGATTCTGGAGCAGATCATTAGAGACACGAAAGGAATGCCATACTCACAAAAAGTCAACATGAGTTTCTCAAAAACAACTTCCAGGTGAGCTTTGTCTCTTTTTTTTATTGTTACAAGTTTGATAGATGAAGAGAATGCTGTAGCTGAATAAAATCCCACATAATCTGCTTTGAGCTGGGTTATCTGGCAGTGCGGACTTAGATAACCCAGTTCAAAGCAGATATTGTGGGATTATCTGCCTTGATATTCTGGCTGTGTGGAAGGGCCCTGGGTTACCTGAGTTTACACTGCTATATAACACAGTTCAAACCAGATAATGTGGGATTTTATACAGCTTTGTGGAAGGGCCCTCTCTTACCTGGAAGTAAGTAAAACTTTATTTCTATCCCGCCCTTTCTCCCTGTGGTGACTCAGGGCGCATCACAACATAAAAGACAAATGTTCAATGCCATAAAATACAACAATAGACTAAACAATTCAAACAGACAGTACAGAACATTCGACAAAAAAATCACATTAAAACAATAATGACAAATTACAAAATATTAATAAAAGCAAGGTTAAAAACAGGTTAAAAACCATGTCCGAATTCCATTTATTTCATTTCTTAAAACACTCAGTTTAGTCATTTTGCCTTCTAAGGAGAGTTCGGATTTTCTTTAGGGCCCACTTACTTGTGTTTACGATAGTCCCTGGTATCTGCTACAATATCTGATTTCTCTTTCTGAACACAAAAATGACTTTTGAACTTGCCCTTTCAAAAGGACAATTTATGTTATGTTCAAATGCCAATCTAAACGTTAAATGGTTGCTAGCCAGTACTACAGTGGTAGCCACATATTTCAAAATGTCATTGGTTGTTATTGATTTGAAAGCATGTAGGGCTGCAGTATTATATTCCGCGATAAGATGGGAACAATACATGAGCCATCAGTGTGATGCAGCAGCTAAAAAAGCCAAGGCGATTCTGGGCTGCATCAATAGGATAGGGTTGAGATCGATGGAAGTCATAGTCTCTTCTGCATTGGTCAGACCTCCCCTTGAGTACTGTGTCCAGTTCTGGGCACAACAACTTAAGAGGATAAACTCAAGCAAAAGCAAACTGCCTACACTGACTTAGGCCGCACCTACACTGACTTAGAATTTGGGGCCACTGAGGGTGCATGTACACTTTAGAATTAACGCAGTTCGAAACCACGTTAACAGCTCGGCCCCGCAAGAAAACTATGAAAGGTCTCACCACTCCGCGCCGCCCTCAAGACGCCCGAACTGCAGACTTTCTGCACCAGAGCGGCTACGGCGGCCGCCATGTTGGAAATGGTCCCTCGCGGCCACTGTACTTAGTCGAAATAAAATTCGCGTTTTGGCTGCTCCGAATTTCCACCGCTCGGCCCTCTTCAGTTCCGCTTTATGGCCGTTCAAGAGGGCCAGGGCGCCGGATGAAAAGTCGCAACTCGCCACAGCAGCCTGTCTTTTTGACAGGCGGTAAAGTAGACAGCTTTCCTGTAGGAGCCTTCTCGCGAGGACCCCGGTTCGGATCTTGGCAACAGTGAAAGTTGAAGGCGCTCAAAGAGTTACGGCATCTACAAGTTTTCAGCGACACTTCCGTGGCTTCATTGGAAGGCAGTTAAGATTTGCTATGTGAGGGGCTTTGAGTGGCAGCTCTATATAGAACAGGCCTGGGCAAACTTAGGCCCTCCAGGTGTTTTGGACTTCAACTCCCACCATTCCTAACAGCCTCAGGCCCCTTCCTTTTCCCCCTCAGCCGCTTAAGCGGCTGAGGGGGAAAAGGAAAGGGCCTGAGGCTGTTAGGAATGGTGGGAGTTGAAGTCCAAAACACCTGGAAGGCCTAAGTTTGCCCAGGTAATCTGTATTGTAGAATGAATGCTCAGTGCTATGGAATCCAGGCAACAGCGTTCTTTGGCAGGCAGGGCTAAACATAGGAAACTACAACTTCCAGGATTTCATAGCATTGAGCCATGGCAGTTAAAGTGGTGTAAAACTGCATTCCTTACAGTGTAGATTCGTCCTAATAAAGGAAATGCATGTCAATAGTCAGATCGTATAGTTCGAGGCAACAGATGTCATTGTGCTAGTGCCTTAGCAAACTACAACTCCCATGACTCTATAGCACTGAGCTTTGGTAGTTAAAATGTTATCAAACCACATTAATTCTACATTGTATATGCACCCATAGCCAAAGTACAGAAGTGCTTATCAATATTACACTTGTCCAAAGATAATTTTGTTTTATGCCAGCATTCCTCGTACTCTTGCTTGATCGCTGTTGAATTTGTGTCCTGGAAAAAATAGCTGTCTTTATCAACAACAGGCATTTTAGCAAATTCAAACAGTGTAGAAACTGTTGGAAATGACAACCTTCCTCAAGCCTTCTCTAGTAATGTTTATCTATGATCCTGTTGCTTCCTGTTTCTTGTTCTGGTATGCAGCTTGCTTTACTCTCTGGTTCCTGAGAAGTTATAAAAGGGGCTGCAGATCACATGATCACCACAGAAGACTACAGATAGACTACTTCAGACCTCAGATCACACACAGTGGTTTTGCTGTAAGACAGATGTCCTGGCTGGATGGCACAAAATATTATAAGTTTTGTACCTGTGTATGCTGAACACATGAAGGTTGTGAGTAAACTAAATATGTCTACTTCATTTTTGTCTCTTGAGTGCATGATAAAAAACAAGTTGTTTTATGGGAAAGTATATATGTTAGGCACTTCTAAAGCTCTGCTGTTTTTATGTACAGTACTTGCAAAATCTCTGTTTTCTTAATGGATCGCAGATTCAGTAGAGTTCTGGTTATCCGACTTCTGCGTATCCCACACACCGTATTATCCAATGCACTGGCGTTTTGCCCCTCCCGACATTCAGCCCGTCCATTTATGTCGGATAATCAGAACTCTACTATAACAGGTTATTCAGTCTAACAACTTCCATTGCCTTCCATAATTATATCTTGTTGTATGCCAAAAGAGAAGATTCTACTCTCAAGGGTTTTTGGCTCTTCTTTGAAAGGTCATGCTTTTATAAAAAGTTATGATCTCCAAAAGGTGTTTTCCCAAGAGGTTTTTTTTTACAGAAGATGCCATTTTCCAGAAGAAACATGCAAGTAAAGTGCAGATATGTATCAATTTGGATAATTCTGGGTTAATTTAAAATATCCTGGAGATTGAGAAAGCAAAAATTCTTAATCATGATAGGAACTCTTAGGAAATACAGTAGAGTCTCACTTATCCAACATAAACGGGCCGGCAGAACGTTGGATAAGCAAATATGTTGGATAATA
Organism: Anolis carolinensis; assembly: GCF_035594765.1. Taxonomy (NCBI): domain Eukaryota; kingdom Metazoa; phylum Chordata; class Lepidosauria; order Squamata; family Anolidae; genus Anolis; species Anolis carolinensis. Next base: position 20,074,829 of record NC_085841.1, on the reverse strand, counting down.
AGGAGAGATTAAGGAGAAGCCTATTAAACATCAAATTAGGTTTTGATTTTACAAATTAAGCACCAAAACATCATGTTATACAACAAATTTGACAGAAAAAGTAGTTCAATAGGCAGTAATGCTACGTAGTAATTACAGTATTTATGAATTTAGCACCAAAATATCATGATGTATTGAAAACATTGACTACAAAAATGTGTTGGATAATCCAGAATGTTGGATAAGCGAGTGTTGGATAAGTGAGACTCTACTGTACTTGTGATTGTCATATGGATCTCCAAAATAAAATAGGTGAACCAATATTAATCCTGGGGCTTTCAGGATAGATAGATCTATCTATACTGGAAGCCCCAGATTTAATTTTGGTTCAACCATTTTATTTTGGAGATCCATATGACAATTATATATATACAGTGTTCCCTCACTTATCGCTGGGGTTAGGTTCCAGGACCACCCGCAATAAGTGAAAATCCGTGAAGTATGGACACTACATTTATTTTAATATTTATACATTATTTCAGTAGTTATCCACTATTTTAAGTCTTTAACAACCAATTGTGTGTTGATAAATCACCTCCTTCTCCTCTTGTTGCCTCTTGGGCTCCTTTTCTCTCCCTTTGGCTTCACCTTCCTTCCTTTCTTAGGCTGTAAATTGTAATTTTTTATGATTTATAATAGTCTTTTAGAGTTTATTGAAAAACCGTGAAACAGCGAATCCGCAAAAAGTGAACCGCGAAGTAGTGAGGGAACACTCTGTGTGTGTGTGTGTGTGTGTGTGTGTGTGTATATATATATATATATATATATATATATATATATATATATCGATAGATAGATAGATAATAGCAATCTGGCCACAGTTAAAGATCCTTCACTAAAGTAAGAGTGTATAACCACATTCCAGATAAGAATCAGTGTGAGAAATATTTAAATCTGTTTTAGAGCTTTTATTGTTTAAAGCAGCTAAAAAGGCCAGAGGGATTTTGGACTGCATCAAAAGGAGGATAGTGTCTAGATCGAAAGACGTCATAGTGCCCATGTATTCCTTGGTCAGACCTCACCTGGAATACTGTGTCCAGTTCTGGGCACCACCGTTCAAAAGAGATATTGACAAGCTGGAAGGTGTCCAGAGGAGGGCTACTAAAATGGTGAAAGGTTCAGAGACCACGAATTCCTCCAAGAAGAGTCTTAAAGAGCGGCGTATATTTAGCCTGCACAAGAGAAGGTTGAGAGGAGACATGATAGCCATATATAAATATGTGAAAGGGTGTCATAAGGAAGAGGGAGCAGACTTGTCTTCTGCTGCTCTTGAAACTAGGACTAGGAACAGTGGGTTCAAATTACAGGAAAGGAGATTCCACCTGAACATTAGGAAGAACTTCCTGACGGTATGAGCTGTTCAACAGTAGAACTCTCTGCTTCAGAGTATGGTGGAAGCTCCTTCCTTGGAGGCTTTTAAACAGAGGCTGGATGGTCATTGTGCTTTTCCTGCATGGCAAGGGGTTGGACTAGATGGCCCATGTAGTCTCTTCCAACTTTATGATTCTATGAAATTTGTTTAGTACCTGCTGTGGCATCTATACACAGTGCCTTAAAAGATAATAACAATCATAGACAATAATAATACTTTTATTACCCACCTCTCCCTGTTGTCTCAAATAACCAATTGTTATAACAGTGAGTTTTCTAGACAGATAACAAAACAGAACTGGGACTTGTATCTTTAATTGCTGCACAGATAAGAGAGTTTCAGATGAAGGGATTTCTGCATCTGGAGTGTCCTATTTTCTAAGGCTAACTGTTGTGTCCCTTTGATAGGAAGGACTATAAAGGCATCTCCTTTTCATGGAGACTTCAAACAATAAGTGGGGAGGACAACAAATATTCACAACATGACACTGTCGTGTAACAGAAAACATTTGTAGCAAAATACGGCTTCTCCGTTTCCTGTGAGCTTACATCGAAGTCATACTCCGTTTCACGTAATTAAACCCTGTTACAAAGCAAGATTGACTTCAGTGGGAATTAAACCCCTTTAGTACTCTCCTTCTACTGAACCCAAGTCTTGCCATGTTTTCTGTAAATCCAGTAAGATTTTGCACTGGAACTTGAATGCTCATTCCCTTGTCCTACTTTAGAAAGAAAATGTGCTGATGTTAGTGTTAAGTTTAACTAGAATGGCTCTCAGCGGTCTTGTTCCTCTCTTCTTGTAACTGTTTAAGACCATAATGAATTTTCTAATGTGCTATTGCTGTGACCAACATGATCACACCATTGTTTATGGCTAGGAAGGAGACCTTCAACTATAACATTTCAGTGGACAGAAAACTGAAAAAATAGGATTTGCACATTTAATTTAAATATTAGGAAGAACTTCCCGATGGCAAAAGCTTTTCAGCAGTGGAATATGCTGCTGGAAGTGTGATGAAGTCTCCTACTCTGGTGGTTTTTAAGCAGAGGTTTGATGGCCATCTGTTAGGGGTGCTTTGATTGTGTTTTCCTGCATGGTAGGCAGTTGGACTGGATGGTTCTTGTGGTATCTTCCAACTCTATGATTTTGTGATTCTACATGCAATGTAAAATCTATTAGGTCATAGGATGCACACTTATAAATGATCTGTGCTCCATCAATAAATCATTCCTCTTTGACACAACAGCTCTTCTGTTCTGTTCTCAGGGTGAGGGGAAACTCTTTGGTCAAGATGATTCTTAGATAAAATCTTTTTCTACTGATTCAGGACCCACCTGCAGACTGCATGCTTATTTGAGAGTATATGGCAGGTCTGAGATTTCAGAACCTGCTTCCATTAGAACAGAGGGAGAAGTAATCCTACAAAATCAACAGAAACTGCCAATGAAAATGAAGAGGACTTTAACGCTAAAGCACAGTTACTGACAGCAGTAGACCATATGCGAGGAATTTCAAATGGTTCCAATTCTGCTGCTTTGGAGACTGGAACATGGAGCAATTGATTCAAATGGCAGAAAAAAAAGATTTCACTTAAACATTAGAAAGACCTTTCTGATTAAGAACTGCTCAACAATGGACTATGCTACCTCAGAGCATGGTGGAGGATCCTCTGGAGGTTTTTCAGCAGAGGCTGGATGGCTATCTGTCATGGGTGCTTTGGTTGTGTGTTCCTGCATGGCAGAATGTGGTTGGGCTGCATGGTGCTTGGGGTCTCTTTCAACTCTGATTCTATGCAATTACTTGCTACATCTTCCTGAGGATAACGGAGCCGCAAAGAGGAGACCAGTGGCAAGAGACATTGTATGTCAAGGATGAAGTCAACTCCTTTCTTCTGGTACATATGGGCATGCAAAGGACACTCCTGAGCAGATCACATTGGACATATGAAGCCCTGGGAAGGAAAGTGAAGAATTTAGAGCAGTGGTTATCTGTTCCAGCTAAATCAGTGGTTCTCAACCTGTGGGTCCCCAGATGTTTTGGCCTTCAACTCCCAGAAATCCCAAAAGTTGGTAAACAGGGGTGTTAATGCTTCCCTATGCTATCCAAAACTTATATATATATATATATATATATATATATATATATATATATATATATATATATATATATACACACACACACACACACACACACACACACATATATATATACACACACACACACACACACACACACACACACACGTGAGTGGAATTACACTTAAAATGCACCTATTCTGACTTACACAATCAAATTCAACTGAAGAGCAAACCTACAGAATTAGATCTAATTGTTTTAAGTTACAGAAGAATAGATTTTGATTGAATATTTAAAGGAACTTCTTGACAGTGAGAGCTGTTTAGCAATGGAACCAAGAGGTCTCCCCTGGATGTCTTCAAGAAGAGGCTGGTCAGCTACCTGCTGTGGATGCTTTAGCTCAGTGGTTCTCAATCTGGGGTGCCCAGATGTTTTTGGCCTTCAACTCCCAGAAATCCTAACAGCTGGTAAACTGGCTCAGATTTCTGGGAGATGTAGACCAAAACATCTGAGGGCCCCAGGTTAAGAACCATTATAGTTTAGCTGGAGTTCTTACATTCAGCAAGGGGTGAATATGATGGCTCATAGAGTCCCTTCCAACTCTATGATTCTGTAACTCTAGTATCCCATCATAGTGTGGCTCACATGCTGAGCCCTGCCTTCCATGTACTGGCTATAATATCACCTATCAACTAGATATAGTCTGCTTCCCTCACCTTTCTTCTGAGATAGTCGCCAACATAGAAAGGTTTGTCCCTTGGAAAGCTCAATTAAAGCAGTGAGGAAGGGGAGGCACATTTGTCATTTCTTGCCTGTGTGCAAAAAAAAAAAATCCACAAGGCTCATAAAAGCAAGACACATAATTCCCTTATTGTCCACCAAATGATAAAGGAGGCAGATCTTAACTGCCTCTTGTGTTCTCTGCCACGCCACACATTTTAGTTGATGCATATGAGAGACTTTGCCTGAAGGGGATTAAGGAAATCAGCTGTCGCTTGCTCATGGTATTTTACATAATGGCATGAAGTTTAACCAGAAAAAGAATGAAGAGGCAGTAATGAGACTCTAGCAAAAGTAATAATTTCCCAGATTTGTCTGCTGTAGGAAATTACCCATAGATTAAAGGAAAGAAAAGAAGAATGTAAATGCAGAATGTGATGGCAGCAGGTTCATCAAATATCTGAAAAAAGGTTCTCAAAACCTAGCAAACAAGGACTCTTAACTTTAATTGGTTGTGTACAGAATTTTTCAATGGTGCTGATAGCTCTGATCTCAGCGAGATAGCAAATCCATTATGGGTTTTAGACCAAACTGTAAAAGCCTGGTGCTGAAGCTGGCCCTAAACTAGGTTTATATTCTTGGGTAGCTTCTGTAAGATTTACTCTAACCTGGTGCCTTTAGTGCTGATGTTGCCCCATTGACACTGAAGGCACCAGTTCTCACTTGCATTCTTGTCATAATGGCCCTCCTTTGCTTTCATTATTTCTTAAATAAATCTGCTGCTTGGTTTCCCTGCCCTCACCTACCACTGTCTCTGTGTGTTGTGACCTCTTGTTCCATTTACCCAAGGTTTTATTTCTAGTTTTCTGCTCTACACCCTGCTCCACTGAAAAAATGCAAGTATGGCTAGTATACACAGCTTAAATAAGAACAGGATTCAATACAGGAATTGAGAATCAGGTGATTATGAAGCACCTAGGGCAGAGAGGAGCAATGTCGTTGACCTAGAAGCTAATTTTCTTCATGGACAGTCCAAGTGGTCAACTAAAAAAGAAGGCAACCTTCCAATAATGGTATCAATAGTAGTTGTGGGTGGTGATGATAATGATGCTATGGCTCGAGGTGGAAAGCATCATCAGATTAAAATACAATGCTAGATGGACATCTTAGAGTGTGGATACACAGGCCTGTTTCCTTAATTTTGGATACACAGGACAATTTCCTGGTTGGTTAGCATATTTGCATTTGTTCTATTCATAGAATTGGATTTGGATTGGACTGAATCCAGTTCTGTCTGTCTGAAAGCGGAGCATCTCCCAGCATGGAAAGTGTATGAATTGGGTTAGCCCGAAAATGTCCTGATTATGGCAATAGTCAAATGGAGTATTGAGATGTTTTTGGGATGCAGGGACCTTGAAACTGTGTTTCTCTCTTCTGAGTTTCATTTTTTGTTGAAATAAGGGATCGAGAATCAGTGTTCATCTTCAACCTTATCTCAACTTATCTCAAGGGAGGCAATGGCAAACCTCCTGAAGAAAATCCCATGAGAGGGTTGCCATAAATGAGAAACTACCTGAAGGCATTCAACAACAATAACAGCTCTCTCTTTGTGTGTATGTCTTCAAAGATGATCTTTTACTTCTCCTATTTTTCAACTTCTCTTCCCTCTTGCCCATTTAGCAATAGCTAAATGTCAAATTGCTTTGCCCTAACCATTGCAACCTCTTGTATCCAGAATCCAGCCCTTTACAGTCCCCCAGGCCTTACAATAACACACTGGATATTAGAATCCTCTGAGCTTTTCATATTTGCTTCCAACTTAATAGTTTCCCATGCCAAAGTAACTGTGTTATATTAAATAGCTGTTTTTGTGTGTTACCAATTTATTGTTTTCAATTTATGAAGTCCTTTCATAATACTTGCTATTCCCTAATGGAATTGGATATATTTTGTATCTGTAGTGTAAAATAAAATCCCCCTTTGAACAGCTCTTTGTGCATGTGCGTGTTTCATGCCCAATCTGCTTAAGAGTCCCTACAGCCAAGTTTGAAAATGTATGCAGGCATGATAATATGAATGAGTTCATACATTACTTTGAGAGCATACGAATAACAAGGGACAAGGCATTGGCTACTTCCTTGGGGAGAGTAAAGTATTGTATGTTATTCCCTGTCACTGACCTCTCATTCTGAGAATACGTTCCCAGCAGAATTTTATGCTTCCAGAATTTGAACATGCAAAAATCATGTATGTCATAACCCACCTTGAGCCATGAGGAGAAGTGGGTAAGAAATAAAATTATTATTATTATTATTATTATTATTATTATTATTATTATTAGTAGTAGTAGTAGTAGTAGTAGTAGTATTGTATGACACATCAAACAAGATAGATATGCTGGATTTCGTATCACAAAATCACAAGTCGAACACTTCCCAAGTATCTAGGACTGTGTGATGTATTTTCGGATGATGACACGGAAAAAAAAATCTATATATCTATCTATATTAAATTTACAACCCTCCTATTTCCAAGGCTGGGATCCAAGCAGAATGGAATTGTTACATTGGTCTTGTCAGTCTATTTAAAGTTTCATTGACCTTTAGTTCACCATACCTTCCAATATGGTCCTAGTGGTTCTAACTAACAGTTTTCATCTGGAGCTTTCTAATATCCAGTTTTCCTCTTCTCTCTGTGGAAGAAGGCTTCTGCATTGACTTTGTCTACTTTGATCAGACTGTGTACCGTGACTGGACACTATCAGATGCTTCCCTCTTGCCGTGAGAGCCTCATAATCCCATAACATAGAATTACTATCATGAAGTAGACACTTCTTGTAGCAACTGCAGTTTGGGCGGACATTTTTGAAACAAAAATTCTGGTATTCCAGCTGTTTCCGATGGGTTTGGGGATGGAGCCCTATTTATTCATCAAACAACTGGAGTGGGACCCTATAGTAGTGCCTGCATAACCTAGAACTGAGTATGTGTTGCCAGGAGAAGAGAAGGTTAAGAGGGGACATGCTAACCATTTAAAAATATTTAAAGGATATCATAGTGAAGATGGCGCAAACTTGTTTACTATTGCTCCAGAGAATGACACAGAGCAATAGATTCAAACTACAGGAAATTTGACCTCATCTGAATATTAGGAAGCTATTCCTGACAGTAAGAGCTGTTCAGTAGTACGAGAATCCACTATATCAGGGGTCCCCAAACTAAGGCCCGGGGGCCAGATGCGGCCCTCCAAGGTCATTTACCTGGCCCCCGCCCTCAGTTTTATAATATAATATTTTTATATCAGTTTTAATAATATAATATATTCCATATACATATAATATTGATAATAATCTTATGTTATACAATATAATACTAATAGAAATACAATATAACAATATTAATTATATGTTATATATTACATATTATATAATAGTATAGTGGTATAGTTCAATATCTATATATATAAAAGAGTGATGGCATCACGGCGACCCACAAAACAACAAAACTACAGGCCCCCCAACCTCGAAATTTGACAACACAACCCATCATCCACGCCTCTAGGTTGATACAACAAAAAGAAAAGAAAAATAAAGTCCTAATTAGAGAGGAATAATTGCTTTTATCCAATTGCTGCCAGTTAGAAGGCTAAGCTCCTCCAACTTGGTCTCCTAGCAACCCAATAAAAATAATAATAAACACTAAAAATTAATACAATAAAATACTATAATAACAGGAAATAACTAAAAATAATACAAGAAAATAATAAAATAGAATAAATAAAAATATAACTTACAATAAAATTAATTAAAAAATTGCAAATAACGTCAAATAAAAATTACACAACAATTTTTAACCAATACCACCACCACTTTGCCACAGCAACGCGTGGCCGGGCACAGCTAGTAGTAATATATAATGCTAATATTGTGTTATGCTAATAATGTAATATATTGTATGTACATACAGCTGCTCTGAGTTCCCTTCGGGGTGAGAAGGGTGGGATATAAATGTAGTAAATAAATGCAGTAAATAAATAATTAATTTTAGACTTAGGCTCGGCCAAAGCCTGACATGACTTGAAGGCACACAACAACAACAACAACAATCCTAATTAACTTGACTATCTCATTGGCCAGTAGCAGGCCCACACTTTCAATTGAAATCCTAATAGGTTTATGTTGGTTAAAATTGTTTTCATTTTAAAATATTGTATTGTTCTTTCGTTGTTGTTGTTGTTGCACTACAAATAAGACATGTGCAGTGTGCATAGGAATTTGTTTGTATTTTTTTTTTCAAATGATAATTCGGCCCCTCAACAGTCTGAAGGATTGTGGACCGGCCCTCTGCTTAAAACGTTTGGGGATCCCTGCACTATATGGTAGCTTCCTTTCCTGGAGTTTTTTTCACAAAACCTAGATGGCTATCTATCAGGAGTGCTTTGGCATGGCAGAATGGGGTTGAACTGGATGACTCTTTTCTACCAAGTCTATGATCTCGTATGAAACCCATCAAGCATAATTTTTACTCTTGGTTGGCAACCATGAATTTTGTTCCTCTTCTTGTGTCCAGGAGCCCTTCCACACAGCCATATAACCCAGAATATCAAGGCAGAATAACCCAAAATATCTACTTTGAACTGGAATATCTGAGTCCACATATACCCCAGTTCAAAGCAAATAATGTGAGTTTTAACCAGCTGTGTGGAAGGGGCCTAGCTGGCTTAGCCTTAATGCTTCATAGCAGAATGCCTCATTATGGCACTTCTTAGAAGCAATGGAAACATAACCTAAATTCCTCAAGTCTTAAAACAAAGTGTATGTGTGCGGAAGAGAGAAAATGGGTGGTATGTAGTTGCTAAACACTGAAACGTATGGGAGGAGTTGATCTCCTCCTTCTCCCCTTATTTTTAGCCTATAATTGGTGCACTTCACCCACTTTTCTTTCTGCACATTTCATATCCAAGCATAGATCCTTACCAGAACAAGAAAGCAATGAGTAGGAAAGTGTAGGCCTGTGCCAATTTTTGTCCCACTTTACCCATAACCATACTGAATTCAGAATTCTCTGACAGTAGTTTGCTGCCATGTCAGGTTGAAATGTTGGCACCATTTTACTCTAACAGTTTAAACACAATTTTCTGGCATTTTGGGTGCTATCTATATACATGTTACCATTGCACCCCAGACATAGTTGATTTCATCTTATTTTGACAGCAAGGTTAGAATAAGAACCCACCAGGCAGATGGGAGATCAACAGGCAGTAGCCATGATTTCTTTGCAGGGCCAAGATAAAAAATCTTTTTAAATTCTGGAGAGTCACTATCAGTTGAAGTTGACAATATTAGTAGGCGGAGGCTTCCAATCATCCTTTCAGGTAGAAGTTAAATGTGCCATAGGCATTTGTGCCCTAGAGAAGAAAATATTGATCTAATTTATGACAAAGTTTGCCTTATTGCCACTTAAGCAATAAACCTGTATTGCCAACCAGGTATAAGCAGATAAAACATTCTTTAAAATCAAATCAAAACGATTTTAAGTGCTGTTGGAAAATATTGCTCAACCAGTTGTTCTCATTACATCCCATTCTCCCATTTGCTATTAGTGCAAGGGTTTTTTAAAGACAAAATACAAGTTTTGTGCATGACTCTGCACTATACATATTGTCTCCCTAGAGCAGTGATGGGCTGCTATGTAGGAGTAGTAGGTCATCTTAGCTCTCTAGGTGGCATAGTGGCTCACACCTGCTCCTGAAAAAATAAATAAATAACATCATACTCCCACATTCTGTATAGGACATGGGAGCATATTTGTTTTTTTCCCCTGGATTCCTAGGATCTCATCACATTAAGTTGCCTAATGTGGGCGACATCAGGGAGATTCACTGGGCATTGCGGTGAATCTGTGGGACAGCGGGGGTTTCCATCACCCCAAGCCCTGTATGGCCGGCTTCCCTACCACATGAGGGAAACTATTGATTCTTGGCTCCCACCTGTGCTCACCCCATTGCTGGCAACGAGAACATGGGAAGCCTCCCGTGTTCTCATCGCTCCCTTGTATAATGCTTTCAGCACAGTTTGGGGGTGAAGCCCCGCCAGAATTAGCTGTACATCGTTTGATGAGATCCGGGAGGCTCCATGTCCAAACTGTGCTGAAAATGTCGTACAACAGGTCAATTTACCCATGTGACGAAGTCCAAAGAGGGCATTTGGGGGCAACAAATGTCTTAGAAAAAATTACATTTTGTTTCACTTGTTGGGGAGTCTAGGATGCTGCTAACTTATGGAAAGCACTCACTATGATACAATTTCTGTGCATTTTGGAGCAAAATATTCATCTTCTGATATTTTTTTTCTATGGGGAGCACAAAAACAGCATGGGGAGGTTACATGTGGTCTGAAGGCTGCATTTTGGCCATCTCTGCTCTAGAGTTTTCCCCCATTGTAATACTTGGTTATCAATGTGTCTAAGGAAGAGCTTTCCAAATTGTTTGTCACGACACATTAGTGTGTCAGCTGCAGTGTGTAGGTGTGTCATGCAAATGTAATTAGTCTATGGTCAATAAGCAATACATCATATATTTTTAAAAATATCAATGAAAGGTTCTCATGAGATATGTTGTGTCCCCATATATTTCATTATTGTAGTTTATGTATGTGTCTCTATTTCTTGTAAGAGGCTGGTTTAACATCTGGTTTGCTAGTAGAACTGAATCGCCATGTCACGAAATGATGCATATCTAAAAAGTGTGTCATCAATATGATATGTTTGGAAAGCTCTGATATAAGGTATCTAAGAAACTAAATCAGGAGACAATAAAAAAATTTCAAAGGGTTCACTGAAGATATCAAATCCAGGCCATGGATTTGGTTCTTATCATGTAGGGATTTTTAGGGCAAACCCAACATCTTGAATTGCGTTTGGAAGTAAATTAATAAAAGTGCAGTTGGTAGAAGATCAGGAATATATGGTTTCTAAAGCACACACCAGATAGCAGTTTGACTGCTGTATTTTGCACTCCTTGTAGGTAGAACATTGTGTATTAGCTGTAGAAAAAAGAAGCAAAACAAAAGCATCAAATGGAATCTACAGAAGAAACAAGGGACATAGCTTCAGATGATTGTTTTATTCATTAAACACTGAACTTGTTACTTTCAGACTGTTTTTATTCTTACATTCTTTTTGAGAGAGCTGCTAAGATTCAAACACCAGAAAATTATGAACCAGGAACTCTTGCACCATTGACTAGATACATGAATTTAAAAGAAAAACCTGCAACCTGAAATTTCTGGACCACATTGGGCTTTTCTATAAACAAAACAGACATCCATTGTCAAAGGCTTTCATGGCCGGAATCACAGGGTTGTTGTGCTTTTTCCGGGCTGTATGGCCATGTTCCAAAAGCATTCTCTCCTGACGTTTCACCCACATCTATGGCAGGCATCCTCAGAGGTTGTGGCATCTTCTAAGCATCTTGAGAAACATGTCTTGCTTTTTTCTGTGACAGTCAAAGATGAAAGTGTGCTGTTGGCTGTTCAAGTTTTACATTTTGCTTATGATCCTTCCAAAGCCTTGTAAGAAATCATTCCTCATTCATTGCTGAGCTATCTCAGATGTTTTATTGCTTTACAAACACAATAACTCTTGCAACTATTCTTTCCAAAAACAAAATAGGGGATGCCTATTTTGTTACTGGCAACCTGTAACAAAAAAAAATCACAATATTCATCTCTGGGTTTTCATTTGAATAGTCTTTTGAACTAGGAGTCTGAATAGTAGCAGCATTCTTTGTGATTAAAAATAAAACATTTGAGTATATCCTCTATTCAACCAGAAGACTCTCTTTGCCACTTGCACAAAGAACAGTTCAGTTGAAAAGCTTTGAGAAGTTGCACAGAATGAGAAATAAAGACAATGGGGAAAGTATGATAGCAACAGTTGCCAACGTGCATTGTTATCAAAGGCCTTAAGGAGGCTGGTGAGAGAAATTCCTCTTAGAGTGAGTTATAGAATTTGAAAACAGTTCTACTCCTATCCATTTATTGAGTAATTTGCTCTTGCAGCCCCTTAAAAAAAAAAAAGGGGGGGGGAGTATTTAGATGTGTTTGATCTCTATAACAGGATCTTGGGATTTTTAACATTCAGCCTGTATGTTACTCATCCAACTACCCTGATTTGACAGGGAAGACTCAGTCAATTTTCTGCCCTTCCTCTTTTTCAGTTGCCTTTAAAACATTCCATTTCCTCTCTCCTTCTCTCACACATTCAGTTGCTGCTCACTGACTTGAAAGTGCAAAAGTATGGTAGTTTGTATTCAGTTTTTATAACATTGAGTCTCCTTGGTGGGGAGAAAAATCAGGGTATAAATAAAAATAAATATAAATACATAAGTAAAATAATAATAATGATAATAATAATAATTAACTCAGCAATGAAGAGAGGGTTGAATTATGCCCTTCCAAGCAAGCCCAGACTAAAGCAAACTGTAGCAGCCTCTCCTAGCTTGTGTGTTCCTCCTTGTTAATAACATCACCATCTTTACCACACTATGATGTTGCTTGGACATTGTCAGGGATTCCTCTTCTTCAGAAGAGGAAGGGGAGAAGGAAAGTGTTCATGAATCTGAGGGTGAATTGGAGTCTGAGGAGGAGACTTTGCTAGTACCCTCATTCCAGGAGAGGCGAAAGGAAACAGAGCAGAGATGTTGTTCAGCTACATTAGCTGCCAGAAATGCAGCTGAGTACTTAGGAACTGCTCTAGCAGCTGTGTGGGGACCCAAGGCTATAAAAGCCAAGGCAGGTGCAGCCAGCTCTTGTTGGTAACAAACTGACTCTAATGTCTTCACTCTTTGTGTGCCTGCTCCAAGTCTTCATCTGGATTTATGCCTGTTTCTTTGTCTGAAGTAAGACTTCCTGGCTTTCTTTTGCATTATTTCACTGAGTGTACTATACTTTATGTTTTGCTGAAGTAAAGCAGTTTTCATTTACTTACCACAGTGTCTTAAGGCTGTTCTTGAAAGACAAAACAGGACAGACATATGTCCTGGTTTTCATTTGAGAAATACTGAGGATGGGGGTATGAGGTGGTTATGTGAATCAATCCATATACAGGGGTGGGGGGGGGGGGGGGATAGAGAGTTTTCTTTGCAGTATATGAACTTAAGAAGAGCCCCAGTGGGTTGGACTTAAGGACTACAGAGTCTAGCATACTTTTCATAGAGGGGCCAACCAGCTGTTTTGGGCAACCCAGAAGCAGAACTTTGGTAAGACTGTTTTTTACCCAAGTTTCATTCCCCAGCAATTTATACACAGAAGCATCACTCCCTCTGAAACAGGGCATGATATTGTACAACCTAATTAAGCCTTTCTTTTTGGGTATTAAAGGAGCCCCCAATGGCACAGCAGGTTAAACCACTGAGCTGCTGAACTTGCTGACCAAGAGGTCGATGGTTCGAATCCGGGATTTGAAAACATGCAAATGTGAGTAGATCAATAGGTACCGCTCCAGTAGGAAGGTAACAGATCTCCATGTAGTAATGCCAGCCACAAGACTTTGGGGGTGTCTACGGACAATGCTGGCTCTTCGGCTTAGAAATGGAAATGAGCACCAAACCGCAGAGTTGAACACAACTATACTTAATGTTAGGGGAAAACCTTTACCTTTACCTTTGAGCATTAACATATTAATTGCATTCATTTCCCACTTTTCTAGGGGCTCTTCCACACAACCATATAACCCAGAATATCAAGGCAAAAAATCCCACAATATCTGCTTTGAACTGGGTTATTCACACTGTCATAAAGTCAAAGCAGAAAATGTGAGATTTTATTCAACTGTGTGGAAGGGGCCTAGGCTAGATCCTGAAAGATGGTCAAAAAGTCACCCAGTGTACTTTGTAGCTCAGTAGAGATTTGAGTCATGGTGTTCCCAATTCCCATCTAAAATACTAGTCACCACACCACAGTATTACTGGATTAATTAAGGGATGAGCAGAAGTAATTTCAGAACTACTGGCAATAATCTTTGAGAATTCTTGGAGAACAGGAGAAGTCCCAGCAGACTTGAGGAGGGCAAATGTGGTCCCTATCTTCAAGAAGGGGAAAAAAGAGGGCAAAACAATTACTGTCCAGTCACCCTGGCATCAATACCCGGAAATATTCTAGAACTGATCATTAAGGAGGCAGTCTGTGATCACTTAGAAAGGAATGTTGTGATCGCTAAAAGTCAACATGGATTTCTCAAAAGCAACTCATACCAGACTAATCTGATGTCTTTTTTCGATAGGGTTATAAGCTTGGCTCATGTTTAACTTGTTGTCCACAAGGACTCCAAGATCTTTTTCACATGTACTGCTGTCTAGCCAGGTGTCCCCCATTCTGTATCTTTGCATTTCATTTTTTCTGCTGAAGTGAAGTATCTTTCATTTATCCCTGTTGAACTTCATTTTGTTAGTTTCGGCCCATCTCTCTAGTCTGTTAAGATCATTTTGAATTCTGCTCCTTTCTTCTGGAGTGTTGACTATCCCTCCCAGTTTGGTGTCATCTGCAAACTTGATGATCGTGCCTTCTAACCCTTCGTCTAAGTCGTTAATAAAGATGTTAAACAGTGAAGACCAAGACAAATCTAATGCTAACTAATGTATGCTAATTATACTCAATATATATTGAATTCATAAATAGAAGTGCTTTTTTGGCTGCTGTTTTAAAAAGCTAATGCTTTTTGTTCTGGCCAAAGTCACTATATTTTACATAACTAGGAGCAGATAATTATTATTTGCCCCTGGAGTCATTACTTATGGATGGAATTCAAAGATAGCAGCCAAGGAACTCAAGACACTGATTTCTTTCCCTTAACCAGTTTACTGTCTCTGCTTTCAGCAATTTTACAATCCACATTTGGAATTCTTAGACCCGTTTTAGCAGCTTGATCGTGCAACCACCAATAGAACTCAATGGTGCATCGATGCTAATGAACACAAATCTCTTAACATTCCAGTTATTAAGGACTCATTAGCTCTGCTACCGGGCATGCTGTGTGTGTTGGGGCAGAAGAAAAGCACTGTCAGTATGGCCTCACAGGCAGATCGAGCTGCAAGTTTCATTTTAACCAGGATTTGATATGGATGGTTACACCTTAGCCCCAGAATTCATTTTCCCCAATTATTGGGAACAAATTCTGCAGTGTTTAGATTAATAATAAAAGGAAGAGAATTGCTAGGGACTCTGAAACCTGAATGAAGAGCCCCGAGAGTCAGAATTTTCCTTTTGGTGGACATATTATCAGGAGTTGTTGGATCTCTGTTTGGCTGTGAAGCACTGGACTCAGTAGAGTGCAGAAAAGTTGCCTTTGGGACTCAGCATCCACAGTGAACAAGGCAGTCACCATATTGGCTGGAAGATTCAGGGAACCGTGGCTCAAAATGTAGTGTTGTATGTGTCAACATCTTAGAGTGCATCTGCACTGTAGAATTGATGCAGTTTGACACCACTTTTACCGTCATGGCTCAACACTATGTAATAGTAAAACACCAGCTCTCTTTGGCAAAGAAAGCTAAAACTACAACACCAGTGATTCAGCATTGAACCATGGGAGTTAAAGTGGAGTAAAACTGCATTAATTCTACAAAGCTGATCATTGGATCTAACAAGGCAGGAAAAAGTATACTCTAGTTGAGCTTTATTTCCTTCACAAGATTAAGTGGCTGGAGAGTTCTGAAATTGGTAAAATTAACTTTTCTAAGCTTTGATCCTGGGATTTCTATATCATCAGACTATTAGGGAAATATTTTATATGCTAGGAGGATATGCTTATGTTCTCTGCTTTATATCACTGAAGTTAATATGAAATCTGTCATAAAACCACCAGAACCCCCTGTGCACAACTCATACTGTACGTCTTGCATGTGTAAGAAGGGCCTGCAAGTTTTTGACTCGGGATCCTTTTAGACTTGAAGCTGTCTCAAGGTCAAGGTTTCTAGAAAATGCTCCCCCTCCCAAAGTGATCTCCAAGACAGCATGATTAAAAAACTCACCGGAAATTCTAGATCAGTCCATAAAATCTGCCAAAGCTCTACTGTGTATTAATACTGCACAGGATGAAGCTGAATGCCAAATGCAGAACCCTCATGTAGATAGGGCTAGTGCTGCAGCAGTCGGAGCAAAAAAAACAGATCCATAGCTCAGACGGAAGGTAAACAACTTCGCCTGGGAAAGAAAACCATTGCATTCCATTAAAAATGCTTGATTGCCAATTCTTTCCTTTGTGTGCTGCACTCAGGTGCTGAGAAGCTGTTTTTCACCAGCATATCTTTCCAAGTAGGTGATGGTGGTGGTGAACCATGGACTGGCTTGATCTGCACTCAGCAGATCTTTGTGGCCACTTTCTCAGCTTCCAGCTGGTTCATGAGGTGTCTGTGTAGGTGCTCTGAAGTAAACTGGATTTCTTTAATCCATGTTCTGATCTGGATTAATTGGCTATGGAGAAGCAGCATAGCAGGTTGACTATGAGTTGCGATGTCTTAGTGGTTGTCTATATTAGGACTTCTTAAACATTTTCCACTTGTGACCCCTTTCCACTCCAATTTTTTAATATGACCCAGGTATATAAAATAGGAATAAAACACAAACATTTATGAATAATAAATAAGCATTTGCAAGGCTTGCTAAACAGGCTGATTTGTTTTTGTGTGTGTGGTACAGTTGAAGCATTTTCTGCAGAATCCTCTGTAACTGCTGCAAGTTGTTGCTAACAGATTTGTGTAAATGGGTGGCATCCGGAAAGTTTTTTCTGTTGCCAACATTTTCATGAGCCCAACATTGAGCTAAGGGGATCCCATTTGGGTTTGTGACCCACAGTTTAAGAAGCTTTGGTCTACACTTGTTTATAAAAATCTAGCTTTAATTCAGAATATTCTGCTTTGAAGCTGCAATGGAACCCAATCTTAGATATTTGTAATACAGTTCACTGGCTTTGTATTGCACACATTTCCTCTAGCCAAATTGCGATAGGAACCACTTTTTTCTCCTTCTCGGGGACACCACCCAGTCATGAATGAAACCAATAGTGAGGAGGTAGATTGGGGCTCTCACTGTTGAAAATGCAAAATAAACCGTGTATTTCCCTTTGGGGCCAGCAAAGTATTGCCATTGCCTTCATTGTCAAGCATTGCCCCAGGAGAGTCCTGCTTGCAAAGCTGCTTCCTCTGAGGTCAAATCGAGGCATCTAGCCATGAAAACAATGGGAGGGGGTTCTGCTAGTAGTGCCTTTGCAAGGTTTGTGATAGGACTGCAAAGTAATAAGAAGTCCCAATTGCCTGAAAAGCCCCAACTGCCTTGCTATGAAAAGACAGTAAAGACATTTGAAGCCTCAGCGGTAATGGCTAAGTATTGATTATGCTTCAACTGAGATAAGTCTTAATTAAATTAGACTGGTATTCCTATGCCATCCTCCACCATTAAAAATAGATTCCCAGAAGAAAAGCCTTGTTCTACTCAAGAGGGGGTCATAAATGTGCATCAATTATTTAAGAGGGAGACATTTTGCTTGGAAATTACTGCTGCATTATTTTAAAAGTGTGAATCCAAGATGATCCATCATTAATTTGACACACTTAAAAACCAAGACATTGCAGTAAATGGAAAAACCATAGTCCTAGAACTGGTGTTTTCCATAGCTCATTAGAAATCAAGCCAGTTTTAAACCTTGGGAGAGTTACTACTTTTGGTGTAAAGCTGCATTACTTCTGCAGTATAGATACATTCTAAATCTGAACACAGATAAAATGGATCTTGTTTAACAGATAATGAATGTGTATGGGGGCTGCACAAAACTTTACCATGGAGAAGAGTTTGAGAAAAAAAGGAGACCAAAACCTGCTGCATTAACAGGCACGACACAAGGAAATTGAAAGAATAATCCACATGTACTGAATATTTCAAGTGGATGATTTCTATATTTTAAAGTTTCAAATGAAGATGGAAGAGATTTCTCTGTTGTCGAAGGCTTTCATGGCCAAAATCACTGGGCTGCTGTGGGTTTTCTGGGCTGTATGGCCATGTTCCATTAGCATTTTCTCTTGATGTTTCTCCCACATCTATGGCAGGCATCCTCAGAGGATGTGAGATTTTTTGGAAACTAGGAGAGTAGGGTTTATATATCTGTGTAAGGTCCAAAATGGGAGAAAGAACTCATGTCTGTTGGAGGCAAATGTGAATGTTGCAATTAATCACCTTGATTAGCATTAATTAGCCTTTCACTTTGAAGGTCTGGCTGTTTACTGCCTGGGGAAATCCTTTGTTGGGAGGTGTTAGCTGGTCTTGATTATTTCATGTCTGGAATTCCTCGGAAAACTCACAGCAACCCAAAGTTTTCCCTCCCCCACCGCATCTAACTTAATCAGAGCAAATGTAAATTAGATATCAAGGTTTATTTGTAAAGATTTGTTGATTTTTTTAAAAAAAATTAGAAATAGCTGCTAAGACTGCTGATAACTCCTCATAAAGCTCAGGATTATGACAGCAAAAATAAATGTCACCTTTTCTGCACAGTTACGCCAATGATGATCTGTTTGCAGAGGTTTTTATTGGTGCCTGTTGTTGGCATGGAGATTGCCTAACCTAAATGCACATTTGGACATTTTGATGTCATGAATGATTTCACAAGAAGAAAAGCTCAAATCTATTAAATAGTAGCTCACATTTACTCACCATTTGGAGAATAATTTATAAATGCAGTATATTATTTGGCTTTGTGGGATAGTCTTTACAAGGCAGGATTAGGCAACTACCAAAGTCTAGCACACTCTAATTATTGCAGCCTCCATTTTCCCTGCAACCTTTTCCTAACAAATATGATTATAGCGGTCTAAGAGGCTGCAATTAGTCATTTTCCCAGAGATTTAATGAAGAGATGGGGGTTATTGCCTTTTGGGGCTAAAAATTGAACCATTTTGGGGTATGTAGGGACCCTTTGGAGGCAGCAAAACAGCCTGGGGAGTTGTATGTGGCCTATGGCCATCCTTTGCCCATCCCTTCTTTAGCGTATGGCTGTGTGTAATTTCACTGGACTATCCTTCCAAAATTATATCAGTGGGAACTGCAACCAGGGCACCTATAAATATAAGTCTTTGATTTAACACCAAATAGCTGTCCGCTGTGTATTCCAGCTTTTGTTACAAGCAGGAGGCCTGGCCTACTTTTCTAAGATGGAGGATTCTTTAATTTTATTTGACACTGACTTTGTAAGGAAACTGTAAAGTCAGAACATTGCCAATGTCTCTAACTGGCTGTGTTCTTAAAGAAATTTCAAGCGAGGCACTTGATGGATTAGGTCCATAGTCTCTATTGTGTTTATTGATATGGCTATAAATACAAACAAGAGGACACAGTGGCCATTGCATTTGTGTTATGGTTAAGCTAACAATAAAATCCTGTCCCAACTGTGCCCTTGCTTTTATAAGCTGCAAGACTGAAAAGCAGCAATTCAGTAGGCAGGTTCCTTCCTACCCAGGAGATGCCAAAAGACCCAGCAGGGCAAACTTTGTTGTCTGGCAGAGCAAGGTGTTCCATATTTGCCTATTCATCTTGAGTGTCATGAAAGGGCAAAAATGCTTGCTATTTAAATGTATTTCTCATATCCGGGGGAAGCACTCGCGGCAAGTGCTAAGATCAGCCTTGAGTACGATGCACTTTGACTTCAGTAGGAGCCAGGACAGGAAGAGAGATGCTATTTGCTGCTCTGCCTCAGGAGCACAAATGTCTCCTGCTATCCCTACTTTGACCTCAGTTTGATTTAGCTTCAGGATGACACCCTCAGAGATGGGGACAGAAGAAGGTCACGGTATTTTCTGGGTAGGAACAGATGAAACTATGAGAAAGAACATGGTAGTAGTGGGTGAGTGAGTACTGTGGTTAGGGGCACAGGACCTCTGCAAGCATAAATATCTCTCAATAACATTATTATACCAGAGATACAACTTTTCTATCTCTAGGTCCTCTAGCACAACATTTATGATAAATGTCCACCAGATGTTGACCACAGAGTCACCTTGGAGGACTCAGAGATTGTTAGAGAGAACATTTCAATCAAATCTGCACATAATTAAATCCACAAAAGTCAAACCTGCAAATGTGGAGGGTCTACTGTACTGCATCTGGAAATACAGTGAGTGAGGGCAATGCCGATTCACAATCTAGGGAACTCTTTTATTCCCATGGCCTCCACGTGGGACTCATTGAAATCATTTTTTGCTTGGGTTCTCTATTTTCCAGCTTTGGATGAACCTATGTCAGAATATGGAAAGTGGGCATTTCAAATACTGTATATACTCGAGTATAAGCCTACTCGAATATAAGACGAGGCACCTAATTTTATCACCAAAAAACTGGGAAAACATTGACTCCAGTATAAGCCGAGGGTGGTAAATTTCAGAAATAAAAAAAGATACCAATAAAATTACACTAAATGAGGCATCAGAAGGTGAAATGTTTTTGAATATTTACATAAAACTGTAATTTAAGATAAGGCTTTCCAACTTGGATTAAATCATGATTCTCATCTTCTTCAATGTAAATGTGCTTATGTGTCCTTTTAATAATAATAGAGTAAAATAATACATGTAATAATAATAATAATAATAATAATAATAATAATAAATGCAGGGAAATAATACATGTAATAATAAATAGAGTAAAATAATAAATGCAATAATAATAATAATAATAATAATAATAATAATAATAATAATAGAGTAAAATAAATGTAATAGTAGCAACAATAATAGAGAAAAATAATACATGTAATAATACCAATAATAATAGAGAAAATAATAAATGTACCATATATTCTCGAGTATAAGCTGACCCAAATATAAGCCAACCAGGACCCTCACCCGAGTATAAGCCGAGGGGGGCTTTTTCAGTCTTAAAAAGAGGGCTGAAAAACTAGGCTTATACTCGAGTATATACAGTATATATTTTTTTTCAAAAAGTTCAGAATTTACTACCCGGAATGTTACGTAACAAATTGCTGCCCTGTGCAATTGTTAGTTAAACTTTCAAACTGATCCTGATTTAAGACAATCCTAGTATAGGGCCTTCCTTATAGGATTTATTCAAGATATTTGTCATTGCAGTGCTCTAAGGCAGAGTGTGTGTGATTTGCCCAAGGGCACCCAGTGGGTTTCTATGGCTGAGTGGGGATTCAAACCCTGGTCTCCCAGATTCCTAGGACTTTATCACACTGGTCTGCTGGAACAATGTTGTTGGCACAAATGGGAACATACTGGTGACATACCGGTTTGAAAACAATCACTATCATACTTGTCTGCATTTGTGCTAATGCACCCACATCTTTTGCTTTTCCTCTCCCTTCTTGATCTTCTCTTCTGCAGTCTTGGTCCTAGGGTTCAAACCCCAGTCACCTAGATTCCTAATCCAGTATTCAAATCACTTAACTATAATGGCTCTCCAGCCGATTTACAGCTTAATCAATTCCTATTTTAAAAAACAATATAGCTAAAGCAATACAATGGTGGAACACATTTACACAAGAACAAGGTTTTCCTACCTGAACTGTGTAGCTATTTAAATTAGTAACACTGGGGAGCCATTTTAATAATATTATGCAATCTGTTGCTTCAGTCTTTGCAAATAATTAAAATTATGCTTCCTTTAACACCGTGTTCACTTATAGATATTCACAGCAATTATCCAGATCATTCAGTTCCTTTGCTGATGCAAATACACACAAATTAAACTGACTTCATTAAATCTAAAGACAGATTTCTCTGTCCTCATCACTAACTTTTTGAGAATCCGCAGGGTCAGTTTCTGATGATTGCATGAAGAAGACAGAAAAATCAGCTTGATTAGTCCTGGATGCCACAGTTGAACTTTTATGAACTTATACAGTAATTGTATCAGCTTTTTGATGACCACCATGGCTACTGGACATGTAATATGAGAAATAGCAGAAGTAGTAATCCAAAAAGTAATTTCCCCAAGCTCTGTATGAATATAGAGTCTACATTTTCTCTCTGAGTTTTTCTTGTTGTTAACAATGTAATTTTTGAACTTTGCCTTAGGGAACCAGGCAACCTCGCTTAAAGCTACTCAATATTTGGTTGCTATGCTAGTTAGACTTTTCACAAATGTAATTTCTCAGCATTCTGTCTTGCCCAGGGATGGATCATTCTGATGGGCCTGGGGGCCATTTTTGTCATCCTTCAGACCTCGATAGGTTGCACCCACTCATCTTTAAAAGCCCCAATCCCAAATAACCTACATCTCATGCCATAACCAAGAAAAATAGGATAATAAATCGAGATTTCTCTTGTTTTCCAATAACTATCAAAGAATACAGACATGGGCTTTAAGATCCCACCTGCAGATTCCTTTGAATACAATTCATCTGGTCTTGAAGATTTGAATTTATTAAAGTAGATAAATGTTTCTATACCATCTCTTCACCTATTTTGAGCTCAACCATCATCCTGTCCCATTTATTCATTTTCACCCAGTTGAACACAATTTTCTTTTTCTGAGAAGATGAAGACACAGCAGGGCTTGAGCACATCCACCTTCTCCTTGCAGCAATTTTACTGCTTCCTTGTTCTTCTATTTGCTTCATATATAACTCAAAATAACATTTTATGATTTTTAACCTCTTTTGCAAGTGGAAGCTCATTCTGAACTTGAACCCTTCTAACTTTCACTTTAGAAATATGGGCTACTTCCTTGCAATCTTCCTTGGTGACTGGACCCTTCTTTTATTTCCTACTAGCTTGGAGACCTGGTGGTGCCCAGGTTATTAGAAGAAGGCATCGTTTGTTTTGGGATGTTAGGTAATATCACTGAAGTTTGGTCTAGATCAGTTGTTGGCTGGGTACAGTGCTGTCTGGATAAGGGTGAACTACAACTCCCAGATTCCCAGGACAATCACCCCCAAACTCTGCCAGTATTTGCAATTGGCCATGTTGGATCTAGGTGGCATGTTCAGTCCAGATCTGTTGTTGGCTGGGTTCAGGACTCTCTGGGTGAACTACGACTCCTATATCTGAGGTCAATCACTCCCAAACCAGGCCCGCATGCAGAGCTGGCCATGTTGGGTCTGTGTTCCAAGTTTGGTCCAGATCTGATGTCAGCAGGGTTCAGTGCTTTCTGGATGCAGGTGAACTACAACTCCCAAAATCAAGGTCCATTCCCACAAACCCCTGCAGTATGTTCAGTCGTTTGTTGGACTTCTCTTTGCCAAGTTTGGTCCCAGTTCATTGTTGGTGTGTGTGAGTGTGTGTGTGTGTGTTGGGGGGGGGGGGTCACAGTATCAGTGAAGGTACTGCAAGTCCCATTATCCATGGCAAGTTTGGTCCAGATCCATCGTTGTTGGGGGTCACAGTGCTCTCTGGATGTAGGTCAAGTACAACTCCTGTAAATCATGGTGAATTCACCACGAAACTCTGGTTCAGTTGCTGATCAATTCCTCTGTGAAATGTGTGCCATAAGAGAGGGTAGGAAAGGGTTAAGGTAGAGGCAGTGGGCGGAGTTATGCAAACTAAGGAACCCTGGGATGTCTATTCTGGAGGAAAAACAGAACATCTAGGATGAAATTGTCCCTGCATGAAAGCCTTGGGTGGGGGCAGAATGGTGTTTGTGGAGGACACTGGCAGGGTTTGGGCTACATGTTGATGGAGCTCACTATAACCTGCATGTCAGTGGTAGGAGGGCCATGGGTGTCTTCTGCTCAGTGGGAACTATAGCTGTTTGTGGAGGCGAGAGGCTGTCTGTGTAAGTGGACACCTCTGCCACATACACACATGCACATTTTCACTTTTATTATGTGTATAGAAGATAGATAGATAGATAGATAGATAGATAGATAGATAGATAGATAGATAGATAGATGTCTATTTTGAATCTCAAGTCATTGGAGAGCTCCTTGGAGAGACCATGAGTTCATCTATACTATAGAATTAATGCTATGGAATCATAGGTAGTGTTTTACAGGGTCTTTAGCTTTCTCTGTCAAAGACTGCTGATGCCTCACTAAACTACAACTCTCATGATTCCACAGCACTTAGTCATGGTCATTAAAATGGTGTCAAACTGCATTAATCCTATAGTGTAGATGCATCCCATGTCTTTAGATGCACCTTACTTTCCAGATGTCCTGGAAATAATTTTGACTGTGCCTTCAGTATTTTACCTATAAGAAACTTCCGTCTACCAATAATTTCTTTCTCTTTGAGTATTTTTGAACTTGGGATCTCACCCCATTTTTCTTTCAGCTTATTGAAATCTACGTTTACATGTCTGGCTACCTTCAGTTTGCCCCTTCTTCTGTGGGACATTTTTTTTACTTTTATCCAAAGTTCCCACTGCTTCCTTCTCACCATTTAATTTGATGAGCTTTGGAACATCAGATTCAAGATAGCTATCTTTTTGTTGTTTCTTCCACCATCTGAAAACGACAATGAAATTGACAACAAGGCAAGTTAAATATTTGTTAGATCTTACTGAAGAGGTTGAACCTCAGGGTAGTTGAAATCTGCCATTGTATTTTTAAATTCTGTCCTAGGAAGACAAACTCTCATCAGCCCAAGCCAGCTAGGTTGGCAGAAGCTGAGGCTAACAGTGGGTGCTCACCCCTGCGGCCTGACTTATTATTCAATATATTATTTATCAATCAATATCAGTTTATAAGTTCAGTTCTGTATCAAAGAGACTTGCTTGATAAGAATGCATTTCAGTGGTGTTTTTGTTTTTGTTCTGACACTGAATGTTTTCCATGCCTTAACCCTATTCACTAGTGTATACCTCCCTCTCTCTCATTCTTTTCTTTTACAAAAACAAAAACTCAATGCAATTTATGTGAGTTATTATTCTATCCAGAACAATCCTTTGAGACCTGTTCTATCTCCAAGGCAGCTGGCCAGGTTTTATTTACAGTCACTGCCAGATGAACAAGCAGCATTCAAGGTTATCTGCTGCTGCTTCCTATTATGTTTATGTACAGGCATTTTCTTAAAGGAGAGAAGCCCATGTGTTAGCACATGTCAATGGATATTGGGATGCCAGTGCTTAGAAACGAGTAGTTACAAGCAACCAGTCACTTGCAATTATTTCCTTTTCCCAACAAAGAGGATGCAACTTTTTTGAAGACTTTGGTGCCGCACTTAGTACAGCAGGATAAAATGCTAGTTGCAGAAAATCCTGCTGATTGAAAGGTTGGTAGTTCGAGCCCAGGTTGGGGTGAGCACCCACCATCAGCCCCAGCTCCCTGTCCACCTAGCAGATCGAAAGTAGAAATGTGAGTAGATAAATAAGTACTGCTTTTAGGGGGAAGGTAATAAAAGGGTCTCTTAAGGACATTGATCAGGAGGATGTCTAAGGATGGCAAAGCTCCTCGGCATCGAAGATAGAGCGACAGCAACCCCCCCTCCCGGTGGTCGAAGTCAAGCACAGCCTCCAAATGCTGGAAATAAAATGGGAAATGCCTTTACCTCTGTTGTGTATTGTCTGTCCTTATTAATTGTGTAATGGCATTGAATGCTTGCCATATGTGTGTTCTGTAATCCGCCTTGAGTCCCTTTGGGGAGATAGAGTAGAATATAAATAAAGTATATTATTATTTTATTGTATGACACAGCAAACAAGATAGACATGCTGGATTTCATATCACAAAATCACAAGTATATTATTATTATTATTATTATTATTATTATTATTATTATTATTATTATTATATTCTGAATATACTTCATATCATCAAGTTGGTTTTAAGTTATGGGGAACCTATATGAAAGATGAAAGATTTCTAAGAACATCTTTGATTGATTGTTCTCTTTAGGTTTTTCAATCTCAGGGCTGTGGTCTGCTTCAATGAGTCAATTCATTTGTAATCCAATATTTTCTTAATGCCTTCAACTTTTTCCCAACAGTTTTTGCCAATGAGTCACGTTTTCTCATTAAAACAAGTTAATGTCTTAATTAATCAATTGAATGCAAGTCTTAATGTAAGTTTTGGCAAGCTTGATGTAAAAAGAAGGATGGTAAGATATTGCAATTATTTTTCTGTATTGTATTGAAGTATCAATACTGTTGAATAAAGGAATAAATAAAGCTGAAAGAAATGGCTGAGACTGGAAACAGAAATAGAGCCAATATAGTTATTCCTCAAATAACTTGAACTAAACAATACTAAAGAAATAGAACAATGTTGTTATTAAGGCATGATGCAGCTTCAAGTGGAGTCTGCAGTTAAGAAATAAGAGGTCTGACACTTGAAAGGGCAACTATAAAAGTATTAAATAAGAGGTTCAAGGATATTATTGAATACCAGAGTCAGGTTCATCCATGCCATAGCAATTTTGTTTTTTGTAGAATGATATGAATGCTAGAAAGTGAAGCAAGTTGACAATGACATTCTTTAGGAGAGTTATATAGATATCATGGGCCACCAAAAAGGACAAATAAATGGGTCCAAGAATCTTGTGTGACTATGGAATGCCACAGGAGAAAAGGAAGGCCACATCACAGATGTATTGGAGATGTATGAAGGAAGCCACAACCCTGAATGTGTAAGATCTGAGCTCAGCTGTTAATAACAGGGTGTCTCAGACACCTTTCATTCATAGAGTTGTCACAAGTCCAAGTAGACAGCACATAACAACAACAATCCTCAAGAGAAATGTCAAACTTACTTTCAAGAAATGGGACCCACTCATATTCTTCTGTAGGGGATGACTTAATGATGTGACAGATTTCACAAGACAGGATTCCCACTTCTATGTAGATTGGGGAAAGGAGGGAGCAGGAGGGAGAAAGACTTTGGAGGATTGATTTAAGTTCCTGATTTATCAGTTGCCTTTTTCTCCAAGACAAGGCATTAAAGTGGGCGACAAAGAGCTTTTTTAAAAGGCACACATCAAAGAAGGGTGAGCTACAGTCTTAACACACAGTGCAAGAATTATATTCAACAGCTGAATTAAATGCCATTGAATGAATACAACACATATACATGCACTCCATTTCAGTCCTTTCCCAGTAGCCAATCCATCTGATTTCCCACTTGGCCATGGAAACCCACTGGGTGACCTTAGATGAATCACACACTCCCAGTTTCAGAAAATCCTATGATACAAGGGTTAAATGAAAAGTAATGCCTTCACCTTCATAACTCCTCAACAGATGGCAGTACTGGTATGCGGCAGGTATTGGCTTGTTCAGTAGACTCTCCTCTACAGTCCCATTTGGTGAAAGCCTTAGCATTGAACGGTTGTGTTGTTAAAGTGTGAAGTATGGAACCTTGCGCAGATGGTCGGTCAATGTGACTTAAGCAACATGCAGTCACTGAATTCTTGACAACAGAAGGTGTCACTCCAAAGGAGATTCATCAGAGAATGCAAGCTGTTTATCGTGATTGTGTTGATGTGAGTACTTTACGTCATTGGGTGAGTAAGTTTAAAGATGTTGAGGTGGGAACATCTGACTTGCGTGACAAACAAAGAGTTGGATGTCCTGTGACAGAAACCACAGAGTTTCACAAGCAAAAGGCTGACAGCCCTTCCTCATATAGTGAAAACTTTCCTCCCGTGTCACTGAACGCCACAATCCTGACATACTCCAGGTGCTTTGGACTACAGTTCTCACCATCTCCACCCAACATGGCCATTAGTGTGCATCTATATGCCTGCATGTACAGAAGAGAAAATCAGAAATTGGAATGAAGTATCATGGAAATGGCATTACTAAACCCTGAACATGATTTTCACATTGTTAACTTTTCATTGCAAGTTCTTCTTGCTTTATGTTAATTTTAGAATGAAGACCTACGTCATAAATCTGAAGTCAGTTGAGTCTTAACAGCTTTTGTAAGTTTTCAAAACTTTGCCAAGAAGCATGATTTCTTCTCTTCATGTTCTTTGACGTGCATATGTGCATATAACCAGAACTAACTGGGTTTCTAGGTTTCCATAGTTACACAGGACATTTGACAAGAAAAAAAAATCCCAGCACAGAAACAAATGTTTATTATAGTCATAAAATAAACCCAGTCTACTCATAATCAAATCTATTGAAATATAATTGACTGTTTAGTTAGCTTCAGCTGCTAATGGTAATTTCTTTGTTGCTATCTGCATACTTGATTTGGACTCTGAGGATATTATTTTACAAAGTAAAGATTGCTGCGGTAATGTTCAGATGGAAAAAAGTCAAGAATGGTAATGACACACTTATTTTGTTGATTAATGCCCACTAGATTGTCAAAGTAATATCGAATGACTGAATTCATTTGGAACCAGGCTTCTGAGATCACATTGCAATGCGACATTGTCATGAAGAATACTGTTCAATCCATCAAACAGCAGGATTTTCAGGATAATAGAAATCCAATGAAATTAAAGATCTGTACAATAATGTCATTGAAAGTTGTGGAGGCCTTATTGTGTTTAACTCTCCAAAATATGTCATTGCGACATATATTGCATAGAGACAGCAGTAGAAACTGGAGAAGTGTTTAAATAATTATAATCAACAATGTTGTCTATTTGTTCAGTTGCTTCAGACTCTTTGTGACCTCATGGACCAGCCCATGCCAGAGCTCCCTGTCTGCCGTTGTCATCCCCAGCTCCTTCAAGGTCAAGCCAGTCACTTCAAGGATACCATCCATCCATCTTGCTCTTGGTCGGCCCCTCTTCCTTTTTCCTTCCAGTTTCCCAGCATCATTATCTTCTCCAAACTTTCTTGTCTTCTCTTTATGTGGCCAAATTACTTCACCTTTGCCTCTAATAGCCTTCTTCCCAGTGAGCAGTCGGGCATTATTTCCTGGATGATGGACTGGTTGGATCTCTTTGCAGTCCAAGGCACTCTCAGAATTTTCTTCCAACACCACAGTTCAAAAGCGTCTATCTTCCTTCGCTCAGCCTTCCTTATGGTCCAGCTCTTGTATCCATAGGTTACTATGGGGAATACCATTGCTTTAACTATGCAGACCTTCATTGCCAGTGTGATGTCTCTGCTCTTCACTTTTTTATCGAGATTGGTCATTGCTGTCCTCCCAAGAAGTAAACATCTTTTGATTTCCTGGCTGCAGTCTGCATCTGCAGTGATCTTCACACCTAGAAATAGGACAATAGAATACAACATATAATGTGAGTCTTGTAGATCAGTGCTTTAAAAACTGGTGATCCATGGATGGGGGGCAGACTAGTAGCCATTGGCTGTTGGTCTGTAGTGAGATTCCAGGAAAGAAAGAAGCAATTGTGGCTATCAATTGGCATAGATATAGTACTAGTCTCTTGCAGATTAGGAGAAAAACCAACCCTAGTTCTTCATACTAAATATTTTATTTAGTTATTTAAAACTGTAGATTATATAGCCCCTGAGAGATACACAGATTGCAAAAAAAAGTGAGCAATGGATTCAAACTGCAATAAAATGGATTACTTCTAAATATCAGGAAGAACTTTCTCATGGTAAGAGCTGTTCAGCAGTGGAATATGCAGCCCTTGAATCTCCATGAAGGTTTTTAAGTAAAAGCTGTATGGCCATCTGTCAAGACTGCTTTGATTGTGTTCCTGCATGGTAGTGAATTGAACTGGATGGCACTTGCAATCTTTTCCAACTTTATGGTTCTATGATTCTATGAAAATAAAGCAGAAGTCACCAGAAGCCAGGTAAAAGGTGCAAAATACCTAGAATCTATTTAAATGACTAATTGGTATTCTGGTCACCAGAAAAAGAAGATCCATGGAGGCACTTTGATAGATCATTGTTTTGTCTCTTGAAACTAACATGACACTTTAGAAATCTTTTCCATCAGCCTCTAAAGTCTTCTAGGCTATTGGAAAATAGTTTGATAATGGTGATGATTTTCAGGAGAGGAAATGCAAATATCTCATCATTCCTGGTTGTCTAGAATGCTATCCTGTCACACTGCTAATGATCAGAACCCCCAAAGTGATATGGAGGCACAGGGGACCCAATGCCTGAATTGTACTCTTGGTTCTCCAAGGCTCCAAGAGTGGACATTTTAGACAACAATTTTATATTTTAAAAAATCCAAGATTTTTTAAAAAAATATTGACACAAAACAAAATATAGTAAACTTCTTGCTTGTTCCCCAATAATTTCAACTCATCAGCAAATGGTGGGCAATAGAAGCCAAAGTTCTGGCTAAAACTATTGGAGAGCCAACAATGTGAAAACAAGAATCATCCATATAGCCAGTCTTCAGAACTGTGGACAGCTCCCAGGCAGATAACTTTTTCCAACAAATCTCCAATTTAGGTCACAAAGTGAGAGGTGAAATGATGTCCATGTGTTTAGTAAGGAGTGGTTAATGGAAAAGATAGCCTTTTCCACCTTGAAATTGTACAAATGTGTTGGAATACAATTCTTATATTCAGCACTAACGAAGGCTCCTCTCTGGGGGCAATAGATGTTCTATTCCAACAGAGCTGGAGGAAGACTGTGCTTTGTGCCATCTTTAGCATCTCATACAAAGGGATTGGCTTCTCTGGGGCTTAGGCTTTATAGTTTCTGTGTCCCTGTCAAAAAGGATAGTTTTTCTCACAACAGCTTGGCTCACCTTCTTCCTCGTTATTCTTCCTCAACTCTCTAACCACCACTCTTGTTCTTGTTTGCTAGTATCTCTCTTGGATACCACCCAGGTACTCATCCAGTCTTTTCATGTGTCTACTTCCTTCTTCCCCTCTTTACTTGGGAGCTGGAATTTCCCTTCCCACCTTTCCCTCAGATCTCTTTCCTTTTCTCTACAGATAAAAGTCTTACAGAGAAAAAACTGTTTCAAGCCAGTCTCCATTTTTCCTCTCACTGGTTAAGGAGTCCTGGTACCTAATGGCTGAAAACGTAATGTCAGGATACAGATCTTAAGTTTGTTGTGTGAGTGCAGCATTTCTCCAAATGAAGCAGAGAGTGTTTGAAGATTGGGATGTTTGTAGGGAGTTCAAGATGCTTGTTTATAAAGCGATTGTCCTCCTGACCTTGTTATATGCCTGCGAAACATGAACTGTTTACAGACATCACACTCAACTCCTGGAATGATTCCATCAGCGTTGCCTCCAAAAAATCCTGAAAATCTCTTGGGGAGACAGACACACAAATGTCAGCATGCTGGAATAAGCAAAGACCACCAAGACTGAAGTGATGATCCTCCGCCATCAACTTTGCTGGACTGGCTACATTGTCTGAGGGGCTGATCACCATCTTCAAAGCAGTTACTATACTCCCTACTCAAGAATGGAAAATGGAATGTTGATGGACAGGAAAAGAGATTTAAAGATGGGCTTAAAGCCAACCTTAGAAACTGTGGCATAGACACAGAGAAATGGGAAGCCCTGGCCCTTTAGCGCTCTAACTAGAGGTCAGCTGTGACCAACAGTGGTGTGGAATTCAAAGAGGCACAAATAGAGGGTGAAAGGGAGAAATGTGTTAAGAGGAAGGCGTGTCAAGCCAACCCTGACCAGGACTGCCTTCCACCTGAAAATCTATGTCCCTACTGTGGAAGAACCTGCAGATTAAGAATAGGTCTCTACGTCACCTACAGACCCACCATCAAGATCCTACACTTGGAAGACAATCATACTCTGACACGAGTGATCGCCAATGATGATGAGTCCAGTGTTCAAACCACTATATCACTCTGGCTAAGTAGCATTCATTATCAATCTGAATACCTTATAGTAGGGGTCCCCAAATTTTTAAAGTTAATTGGCTGGTTCACTGTTGGGGGACTGGATTTTAATTGTGTGCAGGTGTGTGCACACCTTGCATGCATCAGGTTGTGTGCGTGCAATGGGTGTGTATGCATGCATCAGCCATGAGCCTGTGTGTGCATTAGCCATACTACACACCTCCTGCTGCTTACACTCACTTATTCTCACCACACACTCACTCACTCTCACCACCACCACTACATACCTGCTGCTGCTGATACTCACTCTCATTGCCACCATACACAGACACTTGCTGCTGCTGCTGTGTGTGCGCTGTACATGTGTGTGCAAGCAGTGCATGCACAAGTGGCGATACCAGTGGGGGCCAGGAAAAAGACTTGGGTTCAGCCCATGGTCCTGAGTTTGAGGGGCCCTGCCAGATTCCATCTGGCCTTGGAAGCCAAGCAGGGTCAGCTCTGGTTATCACTTGAATGGAAGACTATCAATGAGTCTCAGGTGCTGTGGACTAGATTTGGTATGAAGGAACTGGCAAAATCCTCTCATTGTTCCTTGTCTAAGAAAACCTGATGAAATTCATGGTGCCTTCAAGTCAACAGGCAACTTGAAGACACCATACATACACACAGCATTAAATAATCCACTTAAAAACCAGAATACCCCTGAAATGCACTCCCCTTCAAAACTCCCTTAGTACCAGTGCCAAATTTTGGATTTCATAGTCTTGGAGCTATATCAGAGAGAGATACATATAAAGAGACGATTTTCCTTTTTACTATTATTTGTTGCTGTGATATGCTATTATGTGCTGTTGTTGCTAACAGAGCTTCTCTGATTTTGGTGACCCACCATTAGTATTGCAGACTGTAATAATGCCATACAGAAGTGAATTGTGCTGGAAAGGGTCATAGCTAAGGTTCAGTTACATATCTCACCTTGATGGGAAATAGTCTTTGCCATTGTGATGAGTTCAATAAGATCAAAGTATTTTCTGCCTTGGGTTAAAAAAAAGAAAAAGAAAATATTTTTCTCACCATTGCCATGGTGACAGATGCATTGGTTTCTGGGAAAACAATTTCTGTTAAATGTCATTTATTCCCTGCCAACATTCATGTTACCAGTGAGTGGGATACTGTAATGACAGATCTAGTTTAAAATGTCTGGCCATCATCCTCAAGGATGCAGCTTCATTGTGCTGAGGTGGAGCTGTAAAGCAGAGACAATGATCTATGCATGGAAACTCAGCAATGAATGCTTTACTCTTCAAAGTGCTGAAAGGATCTCATCTCATAATATAAAGGTTATCCTTTCTGCAGTGGGCCTGCTCTCACTGTTAATCATATATACTTGTGTATAAGTTGACCTCAGGTATTAATTGAGGGCCATTCTGTAGAAAGTGCCAGTGTGCTTCAGAAAGCCAACCACCCATGGCTTCTGTTATTTTTCTAACCAAGCATTCAAAAAGGCCAGAAATGGTGGAGAGAATAGAAGGAGCTGGAACTTCTTTTAGTTCCCCCCTTTAGTTGTAGCCATTTCTGTAAGAAGTAGAAGTACCTGCCATTTTGGATAGATTTTGAAGTCTTGGATAACATCATGACTATGAGTGGCCTCAAGACAGGATGGCTGTATATTACCTCTAGCATCAGATGCCCATGTCCCTGTAATGGTTGGTGGAGACCAAAAGAGTTGGACTTGCCCATGGTCCTCTGGTTCACTACTGGGGGAGCTGAATGCTGGGCTAGATGATCCGAAAATTGATCCAGGGAGCCTCTTCTTGAATTTTTAAGACAATAGGGAAGAGGAAAAGAGAATACAAACCAATGTGAGTGCCACTAATACCAAATTATAATTTGTGATGGGTGTACCCCACCAGGATTTAATTTCTCAATGCACGGCAGGCAAACACCTTGCCCACTTTCAGTTTCAGTTAGCATTCACATTAAAAATGCATGATTTCCATCCAGTTTCTATGGAGCAGTAGTCTCCTTAGAACAGTTGCTTTCACCCTGGTGTTTTGTCCTACAGCTCCCAGAAATTTCAGCCAGTTTACCAGCTATTGAGATTTCTGGGAGTTGAAGGCCAAAACATTTGGGGACCCACAGACTGAGAACCACTGCCTTTAAAGGAGCAATTAATATATGGCTTGTCGGTGATTTCTGAAAGGAGATACAACAGAAAACTCCAGTTAGCTCCAGTTCTAGCTAGCAAAGTAGTGTGAGAGCCCCTTGTAAGCAGGTTCACATCAAATTATGGCTCACTGTTGTGTCTGAATATACCACAGGCTTCGATATCCATAAATTCAACCATCTATAGCTTGAAATATATGAAAAAGCACAAGTTGATTCTGCCATTTCATATAAGGGACACAATTTTACTATGCCATTCTGTATATTGGGACTTCAACATTCACAAATTTCATAGAATCATAGAGCTGGAAGACACCTAATGGACCATCCAGTCTAACCCCCTGCCAAAAAGCAGTTTTATTATTATTTTATTATTATTAAAAGCAGGAAAATCGCAGCCTCTGCTTAAAAGCCTCTAAAGAAGGAGCCTCCACCACACTCTGGAGCAGAGAGTTCCTCTGCTGAACAACTCTCACAGTGAGGAAGTTCTTCCTAATGTTCAGGTGGAATCTCCTTTCCTGTAGTTTGAAGCCATTGTTCCGTGTCCTAGTCTGCAGGGCAGCAGAAAACAAGCTTGCTCCCTCCTCCCTATGACTTCCCCTCACATGGCTATCATGCCTTCTCTCAGCCTTCTCTTTTGCAGGCTAAACATGCCCAGCTCTTTAAGCCGCTCCTCACAGGGCTTGTTCTCCAGAGCCTTAATCATTTTAGTCATCCTCCTCTGGACACTTTCCAGCTTGTCAACATCTCCCTTAAGTTGTGGTGCCCAGAATTGGACGCAGTATTCCAGTTGTGGTCTGACCAAGGCAGAATAGAGGGATAGCATGACTTCCCTGGATCTAGGCACTATACTCCTATTTATACAGGTCAAAATCCCATTGGCTTTTTTTGCCATAGCATCATATTGTTGGCTTATGTTTAACATGTTCCCCATGAGGACTCCAAGTTCTTTTTCACACGTACTGCTCTCGAGCCAGGCGTCCCTTATTCTGTATCTTTGCATTTCATTTTTTCTGCCTAAGTAGAGTATCTTGCATTTGTCCCTGTCGAACTTCATTTTGTTAACTTTGGCTCATCTCTCTAATCTGTTAAGATTGTTTTGAATTCTGCTCCTGTCTTCTGGAGTATTGGCTATCTCTCGCAATTTGGTGTCATCTGCAAACTTGATGATCATGCCTTCTAACCCCTTCGTCTAAGTCATTAATAAAGATGTTAAACAGAACCGGGCCCAGGACATAGCCCTGCGGCACTCCACTTGTCACTTCTTTCCAGGATGAAGAGGAAGCAGCCTTCATCCTGGAAAACAGTGACGAGTGGAGCATCCATAGAGAGTCCTGGACCCAAACCTCAATAGATGCCAGGAGCCCACTATAGTTCATATATTCATATTTGCCAGGAAATGACCAGATGCACAGTTTAGAGAAGAGACATTTATCCATTTGAGTAATATTAGAGCAAAAAAGTCCTTATCATAAATTTGGTTAATTGCTGAATGAATTGCTTTAATACTGCAAAAAAATATGCAGCTGTGTTTAATGAGCTGCTAAAATATTCTCAGGGCCAATCCTTCCCCCTTCCTTCTTTTGGATGGGAAGAGATGGCTGGTGGTAGGTTCTTTCCTAAAATACTCTGAATGACAGCTTGATGTCTATTATCTTCAAGACCTGCAGCACTTAGTTTCATTAATGTGAAATGTTAACACTCTTCGTGCTTATCAGTGGTTTGCAGCTTCCTGTTGAAACTGTGTCAGCTGATGGCTGAGAAATCTGTTCACCTACACTGAATACAGAACTAAAAATTACAACTGTAATTTCAGGTCCCAGCGTTCCACAATGCAATTAAAAGGCTGGAGTCTGCAAGAAGGATGGGATGAACAGTGGAGCACTCTTTGAAGTGAGGCTCCAGGGGTGGGAAATCGAGATTGATTAAACCATATGGCCAAATGTCCAGTTTTTAGATTGGGTTCACAAATCTAGCTGGGAAAAATGGAAGGGTTTAGAGTTGTAGAGAAAATCATGGGAAGGACATTGTATGAAGAGGTTTTGGTTGCCATGTGTTTTTTTCTTCTTCATTATACTGGCCTGCTTGGCCTTTACACCTCTGAGTTTGGCTATTTTGTTCATAGTTATATAACTTGGAAGCTGCATGTTTATTCTTGAAACAGCCTTTGAATGAAGGGAGGGATTGATATAGTAAACACCTGCCAAGATGAATATCTGAACAATAATAACTCAGTTACAGTATCTGTTTAACATAATTACATAGATAGATATGTAAAAACACAGTTATAATGCCCATGCTCAGTTCAAAATGTAATAATTGGAGTGGGAAAGTTACATGTAATTTATTTATTTATTTATTTACAGTATTTATATTCCGCCCTTCTCACCCCGAAGGGGACTCAGGGCGGATCACATTGCACACATAAAGGCAAACATTCAATGCCATAACATAGAACAGAGACAGAGACAGATGCAGGTACGGGCTGGCCTCGAACTCATGACTTCTTGGTCAGAGGGATTTGTTGCAGCTGGCTGCTAACCAGCCTGCGCCACAGCCCGGCCTGTAATATAATGATGCTTTGCCTATAACCCTCCTTCCCAAAGCATGACCCAAAGGGAGTTTAGTTTAGACCAGGATTGTTTGCGAGGGTAGGTGTATCTACACTGTACAGTTAATGCAGTTTGACACCACTTTAACTGTTATGGCTCAATGCTATGGGATCCAGAGACTTGTAGTTTTACAAGGTCTTTGTTTTTCTAATCCAGATAGTGTTGGTGCCTCACCAAACGACAATTCCCATAATTCCACAGCATTGAGCCATTGCAATCAAAGCAGTGTCAAAATACATTAATATATTAATATATTAACATTAGTATATGTGCGCCCTAAGAGATGCCATGGGTTGATAGATGCGGCAGGGAACAAATCCATGCCATGTTATTAGGATCTGATTTGGCTGTGACATGCTCTGCTGGCCCCCCAATGTGGACCTATTTCAGATCTTCTACTTCTGCTGAATCGTGCAGAGTTGCAACCTCATCACAAGTGTCCTAGGATGCTTCCACCCTGTCTTTGGGACAGAGCCCCACAATTGCACTCATAGAGTGACATTCAAACCACTACACCATGCTGTCTCTCTAACTCTATGATTATAATCATAGAATCAGACTGTATAACTACAACCATAGAGTCAGAGGGCAAGCACTGTGTAGTGGTTTTAAGATATTAGACTATAGCTCCGAAGACCAGAGTTTGAATCCCCATGAATCCTACTGGGTGACCTTAGGTAAGTCACACTCTCTCAGCCTCCAAGGAAGGCAACAAAAAACCCCTTCTGAACAAATCTTGTCAAGAAAACCCTCTGATAGGCTCGCCATAGGTTGGAGATGACCTGAAGGCACACAACAACAAGAACATAAAGTTAGAAGATGGGTAGGTCTTGAATTCCCATTTTACACATCTCTCCCCAAATTTAGAAAGTGATGCTTATGCAAATATAACTTCGTTATGGGAGCTGGGATTAGCACATTTCATTCACAGTGTCAAATGAGCAAATGATTTTCTAAGGAGATCATCTCCCAGCCTTTTCAAGTGATGTCAGAGGGTTTTCAGCTGGAAAAGCAGCTGTGCCGATATATTTTACATGTTCACCTATCCCTTTTTTATTCTTCCACAAAGTAAACATAGTGTAACTCTCCCCCACCACACATGAAGGTTTTTACTCTCTGCATCCCCTCCTTCATTGCAGATGTCACTTACAGCTTGAACATGCACCACAATTTATGCATATTAGTTTTCCACGCTTTGGAAAAGAAAGACCTTCTGGCAGAAAAATGTACCGAGGATGTAACAGATGGCATATCCTGACGTTTAAAAAGACAGCACATGTTACGATGAACACACTTTGTTGTTCCTGAGATATGAATGAGCCCTACATTTTTACCAATTCAAATGCTGCCAAGATGAATTTTCTTTAAATACAGCTGAAGTTGCAATGGAAGCTGATAGTTGGTGGCTATTTTTCTCAACATTGCCAGAATTAGCACATTCCAAAAGGGACTGGTGTTTATTTACATATTTGCAGAGCTTGGGTGGAACAAGTTTCTCCTAAAGATTTTAGATGAAGTAGATGTCATAACATTACATCCCAAAAGTAGTCAATGGGAGCGTAGCAACTTTATTTGTATAATAAATAATGCTCTATTGTTACTATTCAAAAATATTTTCAAAAACATAATAGTAATAATAATAATAATAATAATAATAATAATAATAATACACTTATTTATATTCTGCTTTATCTCCCTGGAGGGACTCAGAGCGGATTACAGTATACACATATAAGGCAAACATTCAATGCCTTTTACACCGTGAAGAACAACAACATACAATACACAGACAAAGGTAAAGGCCTCCCCTTTTCATCTCATCTCCGGCGTCTGGAGGTGATGATCAACTCCGGCCATAGGGAGGTGCTCTTGTTCCATTTTTCCATGCCGATGATCCTGTTGTCCATAGACATCTCTGATTGTGTTGTTGGCATGCCTGCATGGGGTGTCCTTTTATCTTCCTGCTGAGGTTGTACCTATTGATCTACTCGAACTGCTAGGTTGGCAGAAGTTAGGGCTAACAGCGGGAGCTCACCCTGACTCACGGCTTCGAATTGCCAACCCTCTGGTAAGCAGATTTCCTGCAGCTAGTGGTTCAACCCGCTGTACTACCGTATGATTTAACATTATTTCTTTTAAAAAGGAATAGTGTGTCTGTGTGGTTATGTATAAATTGATCCAAAAATACAAAGGATTTACACCTCTGGCTTCACAATATATCACTTATTGAGGGACCAGTGGATACAGTGCTACCAAACTTGTGGATGCTCACACTCCATTATATACAATTGGTGTAGGTTTTTTTTTTCCGTGTCAAGAGCAACTTGAGTCACTTCTGGTGTAGTTAAATGGTGTCCTTATATAAAATTGCAGAATCAAGCTTTCTTTCTTTCTTTTTTTTTTTTGGAATTTACTCTGAATATTTTCAAGCCATGGATGGTAGAATCTGTGGATACAGAGGATTGATCATATACTAAAGGCACTAAACAAGGTCAGAGGATCCTTCTATACTTCCCTAAAACCTGGGAGGAAGCAGGTTAAAATAACCCGCTTTCTCCCAAGTTTCTGTCCCCACCCCCACACCAAACTCCGGGCTTTTCCTTGAGGGTGGCCACTGGCTAGATGCCAAGTTGACCTGTGGAAGCAGTCTCAGGAGTCAATCCCCACCTTAGCTTAAGGTCCGGAACTTTCCAGTTGTCAAATTAATGCAGAGCAAACTGGGAAAACAAAGTATTTTCCATATTAATTCACTTTCACCAGAGGCATCATTTAGATGTCTCAGGTAGAAGTGAGACAGGTCCTATGTTTTGGCCCTTTCTGGAAGGGCCCACAGTTTGTATTTAGATGAACCACCAATGAATACCAGGAGCTGTAAGCTATATTTCAGAGGACGGCAGTGGCAATTCACTTCTGAGTGCTCCTTGCCTAAAGCTGAATCTATAATGTAGAATTAGTGCAGTTTGACACCACTTTAACCACCATTGGAATTGTAGTTTTAGAAGCTCTTTAGCCTTCTCTGCCAAAGAGGATTGTTGTCTCACCAAACTACGACTCCCATGATTCTATAGCATTAAGCTATTACACTTAGTGGTATAAAACTGTATTGATTCTATAGCATAGATGCACCCATAGAAGAAAGAGAGTTCATACAATTCAATAGTAAAGCAGAGAACTATGTTCTGAATCCAAATGGTAGTCCTGACTAGAGTAGGCTAGGAATACAGAATCAACTGTTGGTGAGTCAATACTTGTGTACATCCAATCATCTACTCTCGCTGAACCTGCTAATGGGATTTAGGGCTATGTTTCCATCATTGTCTTGACTCAGAGATGGATAAACAACTGTCAAGATTATGAAAATGGCAAATCCTGTGATTCTGAGTAAGAGATGTCTGTGCTGAATGTTCTTGTTTACTTCTCACTAAAGAAACAGTATGTTAGGACTTCATCTGTTTGACTCTGTGAGTAGTGTATGTCCTCTAGAGTTGCTATAAACATCCAGAATGGCAACATTTTTTGGATTTGGGCCATATCTGAAAACCTAATTTCAGAAGGTTTGCCACCTCTCTAAACTCTGAGCCAAGTTGTTACCGACCTATTTTCTGTGAACTTCTGGCAGATTCCAATTTGCTAACCTCCTGAGGAGTCAGGTCTAACTATTGCTTTTATCTGCAATTACTTGTTTTTGCTTGGAGCCAGGACGGAGCCCATCATATGACATAGGGCTACTTCCGGCAGGGATTCATCCTGGTTCGGTTCTGGAAGCGTCCTAGGATGGAGCACCGAGAACATGGGTGGCTACATGGATAAGCCAGGGACAGTGCAGGGAGAATGTGGGTGATGCGAGTCACGGTTTTGCCCACTGCCTGCCAGATTCTCCCCACTGTCCCACGGATACCCCTGATGTCCACCGACTTGAGGATCTCAATGTGATGAGGTCCTGGGTGATCTCGAGCACCTCAATTTTTACAATAGCTGATGTCTTCAAATGTTTAAATATTTTAAAGGATGTCCCATTGAAAAGGTGGAAAGCTTGTTTTCTGCTGCTCTGGAGACTAAGACATGAAGGAATTTATTCAAATTGCAGATTCTAGATTCTAACCAAACATTAAGAAGAACTTCCTGACAGTATGAGCTGTTCAGCAATGGAATATGCTGCATCAAAGGATGGTGAAGTCTCCTTTCTTGGAAATTTTCAATTAGAGCTTGGATGTCCATCTGTTGGGGGTGCTTTGATTGTGTTTTCCTTTATTGAAGGGGGTTGAACTGGATGGCTCCACAGAATCTAGGATTCTGTGATTCTATGACCATACTTAATAGTCCTGCCCATGAATGTTGCACATGTGGTGTGTCCCCTCCCTCTGATTTCCATTCCCGCAGCTCAAATGTGTGCTTGAAAGCATCCATCTTTGTTAACACAATAGTGTCGTTATTTTTTGAAGTGCAGGTTATTTTTATAATAGACTTCCCATAGTCACTATCCCAAGGAGAGACCACTGTGTTGAACTTGTTCTGCAAACCAGTTTTCCTCTGTTTCAGGAGCAGGTCTTTTATAAAGCTAATGAGTCTCAATAGCTCATTCAAGAAACTGCTACATAATACTTTGCTTTACACCAACAGTAACTCACAAGAATATGATGGATATTATGAAGCGTGGTAAAAAACATTCCTGAAAGTACTGTCAGCCCTCCACATTTGCTGAGCACCCCCTCAAAAGTGGAAAAACCTGCTAAAGGTTGAACATAGAGTCACACTGGCGGACCTACCGTGTTTCCCCAAAAATAAGACAGTGTCTTATATTATTTTTTACTCCCAAAGATGTGCTAGGTCTTATTTTCAGGGGATGTCTTATTTTTCCATGAAGAAGAATTCACTTTTATTGTTGAACAAAACAATGAACATTTATTCTATACTGTACAGTAGATGTCATTACAAACCAACATAACCAAACCAGACAAACTCTGACTTCTGTCAAGAATTTCTTGTTACTACCATTATTTCCATATACAACTGGTATGTACATTTACCAATCCTGCATGCTATGGTGTTTTGTTTGGTGGGTGGCGGGCATGCTTCCAAACAAAAACTTTGCTAGGTCTTACTTTCGGGGGAGGCCTTATATTTAGCAATTCAGAAAAACCTCTACTAGGTCTTATTTTTTGGGGATGTCTGATTTTAGGGGAAACAGGGTAGAAGTTCCTAGGGAGAACTTTTAAAATAAACCTATGAATAATCAAATCAGCAAAAGTCAATCCCTCAAATGTGGTGGGCACACTGTACACTGTTCCAA
This sequence comes from Anolis carolinensis, assembly GCF_035594765.1. Lineage (NCBI taxonomy): Eukaryota > Metazoa > Chordata > Lepidosauria > Squamata > Anolidae > Anolis > Anolis carolinensis. The sequence goes on along the minus strand of NC_085841.1, from coordinate 20,032,907 downwards.
CATTTTTCTTAAATATATCTTCTACCTGTCCGTCTTCGATGCATTTAAAATAAATCTTGTTTTAAATGTTGCCAGTTCTTGCTTCAATCTTCTTGCTTCCTCATCACTAAAACCACGTCAGAGAATCAGTAAGAAAATCCAAATATTGCAAAATAGGAATAAATCTTCAATGACTTCCTTCCCAAGGAAACAAAACTCATGTAAGCTCCAGGTCCATGGGATGTTATGCAATGCAAAGAAATTAGGTGCACACTATGTTAATTCAGTGACTCTTAATCTTTTAATCACATACCTAAGGAAACCGATTTCCAATCCTTACCTCTAGGGAGATTTGCAGATACATTGATGTATTTTTCTGCAGCTCAAAAAATGCTTAGCTTTTTGTTCTTTACATTTTGAATATTTATTCCTTTGGTTCTTGTATTTTGCTCTCCAGCCTTCAGGTCTCAGGTCAAATCTCATCTGTAAGTTTGATTTATCCATAAATATCTGAGCTTGTTGAATTGTACTTCTCTGACAAAGCACCTTGCCGTGTCTTTAATGGAAGTCATTGTCGACATCAAGTGTGCAGCAGTAGCAGATTAAATGAGTGATTAATTATGTACACTTGCTGCTTTGTGGGACAATGACATTTATGCTACAGCTTCCTTTCTTTTCTCAGACTGTTTAATTAGATCTCTGCAGAAACAGGAAGGAGTCTACATACCAAAATTAGCTTGACCACACAAAATGTGGATACTTATCTATTCCAGCTAAATCATGAAGTTTTTATGCTTTTGTAGGTATTTTCCCACTCTTCCATTTTTGGGAACAAAAAGTATCTGTCATGGCCATATACCATGCTTCTTTTCCAGTAATTCACCCAACTCCTAAAGATCTTGGAAAATTATCCAGCGGTCATTTCCTTTCTATAGAAGTTTCTTCTGCTCAAACCCATAGAGTCATTTTAGGGCATAATGTTGGTTCATTTCTATTCCATAATCTTAGCAGGGGCACATCTCAGAAAATAACAATTAAAATCTACACTAATGTCAGTTTTATCACACCACAATGATCTGTGCCACCCAAACTTCAGCTCATGTCCTTCTAATTTCAACAACTTCTTATGACAGAGTATATTACAATCTTTTAACTACACCAAATAGCATTCAGAAAAATACAATGCCAAAACTGGGGCCGGGCTGTGGTGCAGGCTGGTAAACAGCTGCTGCAATAAATCACTCTGACCATGAGGTCATGACTTCGAGGCCAGCCCGTGGCGGGGTGAGCACCCATCAATTAAAAAAAAAATAGCCCCTGCTCGTTGCTGACCTAGCAACCAGAAAGATAGTTGCATCTATCAAGTAGGAAATAAGGTACCACTTATAAAAGTGGGGAGGCAAGTTTAACTAATTTACAACGTTGGAATGAGGAAGTGAGGAAGTGCCATCAGAGTGGATGATGAAGCAGCTGCTCCCCCCTGTGGCCAGAATTGAACATCCCCTCAGGAGTTAAATTTCCTCTGCGTCTGTCTGTCTGTTGTCTCTGTCTCGGTTCGATGTGTTTATGGGCATTGAATGTTTGCCCTATATGTACATAATGTGATCCGCCCTGAGTCCCCTTCGGGGTGAGAAGGGCGGAATATAAATACTGTAAATAAATAAATAAATAAATAAATAAATAAATAATAAACACAGTAGTTTCCTTCTATTTCCTGTAGAGCTTTATACTCAATACTTGATTTCTTCCTATGCTATTGGAGCTTCAACAAATCTTTATACCATTGCTTGGATGGCACATCATTAATTAGAATTGATATGGTCTGAAATAAAAACAGTTGAGACAAAACATTAATCTTTAACAGTGAAATTCTTCCTAACAGAGACAGATTTAATTTGTCTTGTTTTAATAAATCATTCTTAATTTTATTCCATATCTTGACATAATTATTCTGAAACAATATACAATCCATATTTGTCATAGTAATTCCAAAATATTTTTTTCGATTTGAAAACCTGGCTCATCCAACAATTATAACGTATCTTATTTGTTCATATATTTTTGTCAAAATCAAATTGTTTTTGATGGACTGGATGGTTCTTGTGGTCTCTTCCAACTCTATGATCCTAAGTCCAACCAATTATCCAAATTCTTTTAGTCTCTCCAACAGTGCTTCGTGGAGCCCTAAGCGCTCTGTGGAGCTCAGTTTGAGAACCCCTGAGCTAGAGAATTCATGCATCCTTCCTCCCCCCATCCCACCATCCCACCTCCTTCTCCTCACCCGTCTGAATGAACGAGCAAAAGAATGCATGCTTCCCCTTCCCCCCACTCTCCCATCCCTTTTTTCTTTTCCTTAAATGAAGGAGTCAGCATGGGGATGAGTGTGTCTTCCCTTGTCCGGCTCCTTTATTTCATCCCCTTCCCTCTCTCTCATAAATGAGTGTGAATGAGCGAATGTGTGTACCATCTCTTCTCCTGTTCCTCTTTTTTAATCTCCTTCCTGCTCCCACCTAAGTGAATGACTGAACATGTACACCCTCTTTCCTCCTACTAGCCATCTCACCCTCTTCCCCATCTCGAGTGAGTGAGTGAGTGAGTGAGTGAGTGAGTGAGTGAGAAAAAAATGCATGTCCCTACTTGGTTTTTCCTCCTTTCACCTAAGTGAATAAGTGAGTAATGGAACACATGTGGAGCAACTTGTTAGAAGCCAGCTGCAATAAATCACTACTGACCAAGAGGTCATGAGTTCGAAGCCAGCCCAGAATAGAGTAAGGTCCCAACCATTAACAGTCTAGCTGGCTGTTGACCTATGCAGCCCAAAAGACAGTTGCATCTGTCAAGTAGGAAATTTAGGTACCGCTTTATGCGGGGAGGCTAATTTAACGAATTTACGACATCATAAAACCTTCCAGCAGCGTGCGGAAGAATGAAGTAGTGCTCCATCAAGGACTCAGTGTCACAAGTGGACGATGAAGCGGCAGCTCCCTCTGTGGCCAGAATTGAGCATACCCTCATGAAGCTGGAATGCTAAATTGCCTCTGTGTCTGTCTATATATGTTGTATGTCTAATGGCATTGAATGTTTGCTATATATATATGTGCATTGTGATTCGCCCTGAGTCCCCTTCGGAGTGAGAAGGGTGGAATATAAATACTGTAAATAAATAAATAAAAAATAAAATGTGCCTTCTGTTCTCCCATTCCTCCATCCAACCCCTTTTTCTCCCACTTGAGTGAGTGTGGTAATGTATGCACCTTTCCTCATCCCTTTTCCCGGTTTCATTCTCATCCACCTTAGTGAGGGAACATATTTGCCCTCCTTGGTCCTGCACCCCATCTCCACCCCACACATGAGTGAGTAAGGCAGTAACTACACACAGGATTGTCAACTAACAGTGGTCTATGCTGTACATTTTACTTGAGAGGAAGATCCATTGAGCACAGTAGGATCTACTTCTGAATAAACATTCTTAAGATTCTGCTTTAAATTTCTTAGAAACTACACTAAAAGCCCCTAACCCCTTGGCTGCAGTCTAATCTCATTTGACCATATTGAAAAATCAAAGAAAGCCCGATTATGACTGCATTGATCCTTAGGGAAGGCACTTTGCTGATGAAGAGGCAAACGTTCAGCTTTGAGGCATCATCACAGTTTTATGTGGAAACCTGTTCAATCAGTTTGCAGAGATGATCCTGTCTTTAAGATTGATAAAATTCTATAGTGATCCATCTCCCTCCAGAATTTCTTCTGGTGCTGGCCATTAAACCCCAGGAGTGTATTAGAAACGCTGAACTATATGGCTTTCAAATCCATCCTCAAAATGAAGAAGCAAGCAATCATCTGAATTTTCATCTGATAGGAAATCTCTCTTTTTCTGTCTCATGATGCAGGTCAAGCCTGCCGAATACCAACACATCCCTACATTTCTGTACTAATCAATGCCTCAGTTTATTTTATTTATTTATTTTTCAAACTTATATGTCGCCACTCCCCTAGGGCTCGGAGCGGCTTACAAGAACCGGCTAAAATCAACAATTTAAAAAACATTTTAAAAACATCTTTAAAAAAAATAAAAAAATCTTAAAAACATCCTAAAAGCACCTTTTAAAACATCAGCAAAAGAACTCAAAAGCCTGCCGAAACAGGTGTGTCTTACATGCCCTGCGGAAGGCCAACAAGTCCCGCAAGGCACGAACTTCAGGTGGCAAGGTGTTCCACAGAGATGGCGCCACTACTGAAAAGGCTCTGCGTCTAGTTGCAGTTAGACGCAAGGTCTTGAAACTGGGGACTTCCAGCAGGTCTTGGTCCTCAGAACGGAGGGATCTCTGGGGTTTGTAGGGGGTGTGGTGCTCATCTCCATTTCTAGGCCGAAGAGCCAGTGTTGTCCATAGACACCTCTAAGGTCATGTGGGCGGCATGACTGCATGGAGTGCCGTTACCTTCCCGCCGGAGCGGTACCTATTGATCTACTCGCATTGGCATGTTTTTGAACTGCTAGGTTGGCAGGAGCTGGAGCTAACAGCAGCCGCTCCCGCCACCCGGGGCTTGGACCTGGGACCTTTCGGTGTCTACTAGGCCAAGTAAAACAGCTCCATTTTGTAACTTCTACAAGCAGTCCATACAACTTATAGCTGGTTTTGCAGCAGAAGCACTGCTTCTAGCTGTTAATCCAGCATGAAAGGACTACAATTTACTCCTGAGCTTCAAAGGGCCCTTCCACATAGCCATATAACCCAGAATATCAAAGCAGATGATCCACAATATCTGCTTTGAATTGGATTTTCTGAGTCCACACGGCCATATAATCTAGTTATATGTGGATTTTAATCTTGTTGATTTTAATCTTGTAATCTTCCCTGATCGCCCTATATTATTATCCTCGAGTCTCATGTAGAGTCTGCACAAGCCCATCCTTACATAGGACCAGATATGTTTATGCTGTTTTATGCTGTGTAATGTTGTTTTTATTGTTTTATATTGTTTTAAATTATAAATTATGACTGTGTTTTAATATATGATTATCCTGGGCTTGTCCCCATGTGAGCTGCTCTGAGTCACCTCGGGGAGATGGGAGTGGGATGTAAAAATAAAGTTATTATTATTATTATGACACAGCAAACAAGATAGATATGCTGGATTTCATATCACAAAATCACAAGTCGAACACTTCCCAAGTGTCTAGGACTGTGTGATGTATTTTTGGATGATGCGCGCAGATCCCAGCAGGGTGGCCTTTTGCAGTTGGCAGATCGTAATTTTGTCAATGTCCATTGTTTCCAAATGCCGGCTGAGATCTTTTGGCACGGCACCCAATGTGCCCATCACCACCGGGACCACCTGCACTGGTTTCTGTCAGAGTCTTTGAAGTTCAATCTTGAGGTCCTGATAGCGGCTGAGTTTTTCCTGTTGTTTTTCGTCAATGCGACTGTCACCTGGGATGGCGACATCAATGATCCAAACCTTTTTCTTTTCCACAACTGTGATGTCTGGTGTGTTGTGTTCCAGAACTTTGTCAGTCTGAATTCGGAAGTCCCACAGTATCTTTGCGTACTCATTTTCCTTTTTTGGTAGCCGCGCTTTTCAGGTTCAGAGTTGTAATAGCATTTCATGATTGTGCGGTTTTCTGGCATTGTATATTTCTGCTGCTTCTGTGACTGTTCATTTGGGTTTTGATGATTCCGTAGCCCACTTGTCGATGGATATCCAGAATCAGCAGCATCCACCGTGGTCCTTTTTATCCTGGGCGACAACCGAGCCAGTATAGACTTCGTTTTGTTTTGATTCTCTATAATGCTAATGGGTTAGGTGCACTTGGTTGCATTCCTCCGCTGAGGCCTCTCTGGCTTGGTTGGACCTGCTGGTAGTTACACTACCGCCAGCACAGCCCTCAGCATCCTCGGAATGGCTAAGCCCCCCCACCATGTCAAGGTGGCACCTGCGGGAGGGAAGTTATTATTATTATTATTATTATTATTATTATTATTATTATTATTATTATTTTATACAGCTGTGTGGAAGTGGCCTAAGAAGCTCCAGAGTGAGCCAAATGTTTTTGATATGTGGACTGCTGGATCAGGTTGGATCTGGTCTGATCCAGTGTCTACCCATCAAACAAGATCTACCATGTTGTTGCCAGCTAGAAACAACTTCCCAGTAGAACTTTGCTGGAGATGTTGCTTCTGGTGACTGCATGGCTGGGCACTCTGCCGTGACCTCTCCCTGAGCAATATTGCCAGCAAGGCTCTGCTTGGGAGCTGCTTTTGGTTGTCAAAACTACAGCAGGGCCAGTGCACTGTTGGCATGGCTGGCTATCTGGACTCAAAAAGCTCTGGACAGTTTGCTCCAGAGTATTTTGACAGGTGTAGATGCAACTTTAGTTTCTAAAACAGGAGAAAACAAGCTTGCTCTATTTTCTACATGACATTTCTTCAAATATTTCCAAGATAGCTGTGATATAACCTCTCAACTTTCTCTTCTTCAGGTTAAAACTACCCAGCTTTCCAAGCTATTCCTCATAGGAGTCGATTTCAAGAACTTTCACCATCCTTTTTTTTGGGATTTCCCCTTCTGTCAGGGGTAATGATATCATGGGTGGGCGAAGACTCTCAGATGTCATCTAACTTGCAGAGGTCTATTAAAGGAGGAGAAATCCAGCCCCCATCATCCAGTTGTGCTTCCCCATCCCAACTCTAAGGCCTTAGAAAGAGAAAAACACTAACAGAAGGCTGCTTTTTTTTTTTAAGCTGGATGTTGCCTGCGTTATAATGAAGAACACTGCCAATGAACTAAGTACAGTAGAGTTTCACTTATCCAACATAAACGGGCCGGCAGAATGTTGGATAAGCGAATATGTTGGATAATAAGGAGGCATTAAGGAAAAGCCTATTAAACATCAAATTAGGTTATGATTTTACAAATGAAGCGCCAAAACATCATGTTAGACAACAAATTTGGCAGAAAAAGTAGTTCAATATGCAGTTATGCTATGTAGTAATTACTGTATTTATGAATTTAGCACCAAAATATCACGATATATTGAAAACATTGACTACAAAAATGTGTTGGATAATCCAGAACGTTGGATAAGCGAGGCTTGGATAAGTGAGACTCTACTGTATGTTTATTTATATGTATTTGAATGTATGAAGGATGACTGTTGTTATCTTTATTATTATCATATTTAGTTATATACCACTTTATGTGTTGAAGATCCATAATTTTCTTGGGGCACAGTCCTTCTGTCAAGGACAGAACGCCACAAGATCAAAGATAACAGAGTTTATTGGATTTACAGAACTCAAAATGCCCGTAAAAGACAAGGGCTAGGCAACGCTGGCCTTAAAAAGCAAAAAGGGGCAAGAAAAACATTCAAAAGATAAACCGGATTAAACCGGAGTTTAATCCGGGTAAAATCAAAACAGCTTGCTTCAGCCTGGGAATAAACAAAACAGAAGCTGGGGAACAAAGAGTTCAAAAGAATGTAACTAATTGGCAGCAGATGCCTCTCTGCTGCCAGCACTATGTTTTGAGTAACTTAGAAGTCACTCCTCCACATAGCAGGCAAGTTCCCAATACAAACACAACAGCCGAGGATTGAAGCAGTAGCGTAGTCCCAGTTCTTTCCGAAGGTCGATAGGCAGAAGCAGACGTTTGTAGTTCACCAAGTCCAGGTAGGAGAATCCGAGCCCATAGTCAGTTCAGTCCGTAAATCCAGAGTAGCAGATGGCGTCCGTCAAGAAGACGACGGAAGGTCAAAGCTATTGAGATTAAGCAGAGGTTGCACAAACAAAAGCCCACACAATTCCTCCCGCCGTCTGAACCCAAATTCCAAAACAACTTACGTAGTCAGCACACGAAACACACCCGTCTTCAGGAAAACGTCCCACACAGATCCCAAGCGTTCGTCCAGATTACCTTGCCCAACGCAATTTGCTATTGCTCCCAAACCCCATTTTATGCCAGTTACAAGTCCTCATCACTATCAGCTGTTCTCCTTAACCCGGGCGTTTCCTCATCACTTTCCTCATCAGAACTGGAACACCTCTGACTACGCCCCACAGCATCCCCAGCTGTGGATCCCGTCCCATCCCTCCAGCTTGTCCATGGGTCTAGTCCTGAAGGTCCCCAATCATCTTCCATCCCATCATTGCCAGTGGCACCCAATTCCTCCCTTACCCGAGTCCAATCCATCTCATCCTCTTCCGAGCTAACCAGCTCTTCCTCCATTCTCTCCGTAAACCCCTCAAAAGAATCCTCGTCAGATGGTTCTGCAAAGATATCTCGCAGCCTCTTTCTTTCTCGCTCCTCGAGAGTATCTGACTCTCGAGGAGTCTTACGTCCACGTCTGCCAGTAGCAGAGCCATGAGGCTCAATCATAACACCTTCCACTGACGCAGATCACAATTATTTCACTTGATCACTATGTTCATTGTGAGGGGTTGAAATAATATTAAAAAATATTCAAATGGTTTAAAACATTGTGCTTTTGAGCATCAAGAAATCTTGATTAGAACAAGCCTGGAATGATAAGCTTCTTAGTTTGGAGCTTATTTTGTGGAAAATGCACACATTGTTATTTTCTAGCCTTTGCTCTGCAGGAAATGGCATTTTCTGTGCAGAAAATAATATTTCTATGCAGTAGCTGATGTAGAGTGCTGTCCCATATTACTAAATGCAAATAAGCCTCTGAAATGTCATCCTCCTTTCAAACCAGATTGCCTGATGGTGCTGACAGCTAAGGTGGGTTTGGAAGGTCAGGCCAGGAGACATTACTTAGTTGCAAGTATATAATTAAGTAGCCAACGTAGGATATTGGGAAATGTTATTAGTATCAGTAGTTAAAAATGAAAACGAAGAAGACAACAAGAAATCAAAAGCTAATTAACACCACCAACAACAGAAATCCACTGCTCAAGATCTAATGCCTTTTTAAAAAACTAAGTTTCCCTAGAATTCAGTAAAGGGAGGGAAATCAGTTGGTGTCTGTGCTGTGAACTGACATTTATCAATAACAATCTGTTCCTTCCAACCCTCCTTATGCCAACTAACTCATTCTTCCTCATCGTGAAAGATTTCACAATCTGTCTGACCCATCTTGCGTCGCATGTGATGCGCAGTGTGATGGATTGCTTGAAAAATTGAAACCTTTAAATCAACCCTTAATTGTTCTGCAGGATATTTTTTCTGCTTCTTTCTGTCAGAAGGATGGTTAAATAAAGCTCACCTTCCATTCCAAATGTAAAGGTGTCATGTCCAAGGATGTTCAATATGTGCAGATATATCCGAAAACAGGCAGCTTCTAGATGGAGGTAATGGGACAATGGTAGATGCCATCCGACAGATGTCTTCCCTCTGTTTTAAAATTATTTGTCCTTTATGCCATTTTACTAAAGTTTATTGTAAGACTGCCTGTCAAAACTGGGAGCTGCTCCATCTATCACAGCAGAAAGACAAAGATTAGCTCTTTAAAAAAGATAGAAAGCAGAATTATCTGAGGTGGCTATAAAAGTGAGATTTGGTGAGCTGTGGCACAGTATTTTATTGGATTTTATCCCACGACTTCTAAGGCCACTCAGGACCATAAGCAACACAGGATTCTTGGTAAAGGTGGTTTGTGGAATGAAGAGGGAGGATTTCATCCTCTAAGAGTTGGAAGATGTATCCACTGTTCACACTATGAGCTCCTATAAGGAGCTGCAGTGGTGCAATGGGTTAAACCTTTGTGCCAACTGAACTGTTGCTGACTTGAAGGTTGGTGGTTTGAATCCGTGAGATGAGGTGAGATCCCATCTGTCAGCTCCAGCTTGTGGGGATATGAGAGAAGCTTCTCAGCAGGATGGTAACAAATCTGAGTGTCCCCTGGGTAACATCTCTTTAGATGGACAATTCTCTCACATCAGAAGTAACTTGCAATGTGTTCTCAAGCTACTTCTGACATGATTGAAAACCATGAGTTATCTTCTTCTTTTTTTGGTGATTTTGCTGTGGTCAACAGAGGGCAGAAATATATAGTGTGCCCAGGGCCGTAGCCAGAAAAAAATTTCGGGAGGGGTTTTGAAAATTTCGGGGGGGGGGGGGGGTTGAACCCCTAGCACATACTACAAACCTGTCAATATCTGCTTGAGATAGTGCCTGGAGGGACTCTTAATGTTTTGCATCTCATAGACTTAGCATGGGGATTTGGTTAACCAGTTAAAATTCATGAGTAAACGAGATTTTTTTTTATAACTTGAAAAATTTCGGGGGGGGGGGTTGAACCCCTAAACCCTCCCCCCTCGCTACAGGCCTGAGTGTGCCACTAGGAAGAACAGTTTTAGAGTCCTTGGCCAAAGATTAACAGCTGTCCAGTGACACTGGAAAAATATTTTGTATTTATTAAACCTTACTAATATCATATACCAGTGGTTCTCAACTTTCCTAATGCCGCCACCCCTTAATACATTTGACCCCCCAACCATAACATTATTTTCACTGCGACTTCATAACTGTCATTTTGCTACTGTTATGAATCGTAATATCTGATATGCAGGATGTATTTTCATTCACTGGACTACATTTGTCACAAATACCCAAATTTGAATACTGGTGGGGTTGGGGGGGGGGGGAAATTGTGTCATTTGGGAGTTGTAGTTGCTAGGATTTATAGTTCACTTACAATCAAATAACATTCCGAACTCCACCAATGATGAAATTGAACCAAACTTGGTACACAGAACTCCCATGACCAACAGGAAATACTGGAAGGGTTTAGTGGGCATTGACCTTGAGTTTGGGAGTTGTAGTTCACCTACATCCAGAGAGCACTGTGGACTCAAACAATGATGGATCTGGACCAAACCTGGCACAAATACTCAATATGCCCAAATGTGAACACTGGTGGAGTTTGGGGAAAATAGACCTTGACATTTGGGAGTTGTAGTGCTTTCTCTTGGTCTGTGGCAACCGCTCTGACAAGGCCCTTGTGACCGCCCCCCCAGGGGTCCCGACCCTGAAGTTAAGAAATGCTGTCATATATTGTTTTGAATGCTGGACCAGGACTTTGAGAGACCAGGGTTAAATCCCTGATCAGCCATGGAGACTTGCTCATGTCAGAGTTTTATATTATTTAGGTCATTTCTTATGTGAAAATGGATAAGTGTTTGTAAGAATCATGTCCTATCCATGTTTGACCAGCAGCAATCAAGACACCTGCTAAAGACTGAGTGCTATTAATAGAGACTGAGTAAATCTTGAGTTAGTGAATGTGAATGTTTTTGTGAAGATGAGGATGCTGGTGACGATGATGGTGTTGCTGTTGGAATGCTGTTCCGTACAAATGCACACTACTAACTGGTAGACATAATAGTTGCTTGGGACTCCAGTTCTGTCACTTGCTTAAACTGCTGTGGACAATAAGATCCATAATTTGCCACCAAGAAAGCTTCTATCAGTATGCTAGTTTTCAGTACAAGAAATGATGTAGTGCAAGAATTTTACACAGTGTCCACCCAGCAGGGACATATCCGAAGTGTTTTAGGAAATTATCCTATGCAGCAATATATGTGAGTTCTTTTAGTAAAAAGCACTGTTTCCAGATAGGAGTGTGTTCACTCCACGAGTCTGTTTTCAGTCTTAGACTTTCACCAACTAGGAACTGCCAAGCTAAAATCCAACACCTTGACTCACTTCTTTGAAATTCAGTTTAAAACTCACTGTCGGTTCATTGCCCCGCTGATGTAGGAACAACAAGCCGAAACTGCATTCAGGTAGGAAATACTATGCTATTTTATTTGTTGTCATTGACCAGTATTCTCTGTCAGACAGTTCTATCGCTGTTGTTCAGGGGAGTTCACTTTGAGAAATCAAAGTATCTCAGCAGCCACAAACCCCAGGATTCCAGATTCATGGTAGTTCAAGTGGTATCAAACTGTTATAATTGTATAGTGTGGAAATACTCTTTCTGTAGCTGCCTTTGCAGAGAAAAAAACACCTGCCTTTGTAAACAAGCAACTGTGCCCTTATTTATTTATACTGTTTATATTACAATGACTACTCTTATTGGAAATAATGGGGACCAATGAATAGAAGCATCATTCTCTCCTCTCCATTCTCTTTTCTCCGTGCCAGATACATGTTGAATCAGGTATTACTCTGTGTTTTCTCTTTTCCTAGTGTGTCAGGCCAGGGCAATCAGTTTCTGGAAGGTTTTATTTGTCCTTCTCAATAGCTGTTCCTTTCTCTTGTCTGCTGGGCTCAGCTTTCCATTCGGCCTCCGTCAGATAACACAAAGACGAGTTTGTTGGCTTCTACTGATTTAACACAAGACAGATATTAGTTGTCAACACGTTGTTTTCATCCAAAACCTTTCTAAGGAGGCAGGAAACTGCTTGGGGAAAAAAGGAAAAGAAAGGAAGATTGTGAAGGTCAATGAGAAACATTGTTCAGCCTTATTATATCACTAGGTGATTATGGTGAATGTATGAAAGGGCTCTTTGCCAAGGTTTTGGGTTACATAAAGGTGGCAATGACCCACATGACCTTCATAAATAGCTCGTGGCATCCCGTTTACCCTGAACAAAATCCACCTTTTTAAAGAATGTTTCTTGCTACAGTTGGAAGGAGAGATTTTTTCTCTCTAAATGATGTCTAATTCCCAGACAGGAACAAGTGAATGAATTTTTGGGAAAAATGGAAAATCAGGCAAGAACTGTTAAGTTTCCCGCCCTGTTCATTGACATCCGCTACTCCACATTTTTGCCATATATTTTTTCAAAATTTCCTTTACCACCATTTTTTAAAAAAGCATATTTACTGTAATATCATTGGTTTAATATTGGACTAGGAGTCTGGAGATGCACCTATGCTATAGAATTAAGATGATGTGACAATAAGGGGAGCCCCCTGATGGCGCAGCAGGTTAAACCACTGAGCTGCTGAACTTGCTGACCAAAAGGCTGGTGATTCAAATCCAGGGAGCGGGATGAGCTCCGGCTGTTAGCCCCAGCTTCTGCCAACCTAGCAGTTCAAAAACATGTAAATGTGAGTAGATCAATAGGTAGCACTCTGATGGGAAGGTAACAGTGCTCCATGCAGTCATGCCAGCCACATGACCTTGTAGGTGTCTGCAGACAATGCCGGCTCTTCGGCCTAGTAATGGAGATGAGCACCAACCCCCAGAGTCGGACATGACTGGACTAAACGTCACGGGAAAACCTTTACCTTTCCTTTACCTAATATGACATAGGATCTTTAGCCTTCTCTGTCAAAGAGTACTGGTGCTGTTAAAGTCATGTTAAAAGAAATTAATTCTACAATGTAGATACAGTCTGGGACCCAGTCATGCAAATCTTCTGGGCACCTGATAATCTCTCAACCCAAAGAAAGGTAATGTTTACTCACCTCTAAACAGATCCTGTGGTAAAAGACCTTGTGATTGATGCACCTTAAGCTTGCCGTAAATTGGAAACGACTTGAAGGCTACAACAAGAGTTTACATTGCACACATACCTAATTTATAGAAAGGTGGCAGAATACCTAAACTTTAATAAACATTCAATTAGGAAAATTGTGATGGGAACTTGGAATGAACACAAAATAAAATTGTATACAAAAATACCACAATGAACTTCAATTCAGGAAGCCTTTATGCATCTTCTGTTACCCAAAGTCCATTGTTCTGTTACCCAGGGATAACAGAAGCTGGTTAACCTATGCAGATTTATTCAAGAAGACACCAGGCAATCTCCAACTAAAACAGGGATGGAAATAAACTAACAAGGCTACAACCTGAACAGGTTTGAATTTACATAAATGCACTACCAATACCAAAAGAATTTAGGAAAGAAAAAACTGATTTCAAAAAGATATTACAAGTAGGAAATAAACAACTATCCAAAATCTATGTCCTGTTGCTAAAACTACACATGAAAGATGACTATATCAAATAATGTATTCTAGAATGGTCCAAAAATATTGACCATACAATTAGTCTAGACAAGTGGGAATGCCTCTGGAAAGTAAAAATAAAAATATTCAGAAATTAATCATTGTTGGAAAACTTTTACAAAATGTTCTATCAATGTGTTGTCGAAGGCTTTCATAGACAGAATCACTGGGCTGCTGTGAGTTTTCTGGGCTGTATGGCCATGATCCAGAAGCATTCTATCTTGTCTGTTCTATCAATATTACATAACAGCTTTAAAAATAGCCAAAATGCAGCCACAATTGAAAAATACCTGTTGGAAATGTAAACAAACAACAGGATCATTTTTTCATATGTAGTGGTCCTGCAACAAGATCAAATATTTTTTGGATTGAAGTCCATGAAACTATAGAAAAAGTATTAAAACTAAAAATACTCATGCATCCAGAGGCATTGTTACTAGACGTAACAGACAGATCACTTTTGAAGACATATGACAGACTTTTCATTCTGATGACAACTGCAGCAAGAATTGTGTATGTGCGGACGTGAAAACTAGAAGAAACACCAAAAATGAAAGAACAGATAGTACTTTTACTATCCAATTGGCATTTTGATAAGATATCTTCAGATAAAAGACCACTATTCAAAAAAGACTAGGAACCCTTAAAAAATTTCCTGGAAGAAAAGGAAATTCCAACATGAAGATTTCATGTTTAAAAAGTGAATCTATTACATTATACTTTGTCTACACAATGAACCAAATAAAATGGCGACAACCAAAATTCCTATGTATAGTGAAAGAAGGATAAGTAGTAATTTGACAAGAAGATACTGAAAAAGTGAGATGTGTTATAGTCAGTTGGGATTTAGATTAGTTAAGTAACAGTAATGACAAAGACTTGATACTCTGTAACCTTGGTGACTATACATAAAGTAATTCTTAACTGTATGTAGAGCTTCATTTAATTTTTTTTTCTTTTGCAATTGATCCTTAGTATCTGCTGGGGTTTGGTTCCAGGACCCGACATGAATAACCAAAGTCCCATTACTGTACATACAGTGACATGGTAAAAAAATGGGGGGGGGGGGAGGCTGTATTTTCATGTGGTTGAATCTGTGGATGCAGAATCTGTAGATATGGAGAACTAACTGCAATATATAGTTGTCCCTCCACATTGGTGGTTTTGACTTTTGCGGTCTTATTCACAAATTCGATAACATGTTCTTTTGTGGCCAAGGCAGTGTAATACATGGTCTTTCACAGCACCACCCCAAAATATATATTTTCATAGAAAAAAAACTACAATTTGTTCATGGGTTGTGGAGGGAGGTTCTTCACATGAGAGGAGACATTGGCTAGGGAATTCTGGAAGCATAATAATAATAATAATAATAATAATAATAATAATAATAATAATAATAATAATAATGACTGACAAAGTTCTGGAACACAACACACCAGACATCACAGTTGTGGAAAAGAAAAAGGTTTGGATCATTGATGTTGCCATCCCAGGTGACAGTCGCATTGACGAAAAACAACAGAAAAAACTCAGCCGCTATCAGGACCTCAAGATTGAACTTCAAAGACTCTGGCAGAAACCAGTACAGATGGTCCCAGTGGTGATCGGCACATTGGGTGCCATGCCAAAAGATCTCAGCCGGCATTTGGAAACAATAGACATTGACAAAATTACCATCTGCCAACTGCAAAAGGCCACCCTACTGGGATCTGTGCACATCATCCGAAAATACATCACACAGTCCTAGACACTTGGGAAGTGTTCGACTTGTGATTTTGTGAAACGAAATCCAGCATATCTATCTTGTTTGCTGTGTCATACTTATAACAACAACAACAACAACAACAAGAAAAACAACAATAACGTTTATTTATACTCCATTTTTCTCCCCGTGGGGACTCAATGTGGCTAACAATCCACACTAGAAAAGTTTAAAAAGTGCAATACAAAAGCTAAAAAAAAACAATTAAATAGTAACAAAATTAAAATACTGTACAATAAATACACTATAGTGGCTTTTAAAACTCATATCCCCTCAACCCCCTCTCAATAAATTAAATTACTTTTTCCAAGCTCTGGTTTTGCCTGGACTTCACTCAATGCAAATTATTGTAGTCCTGAAATACCCTTTGGGAAAAAAAATCTCATCTTTGCATCACAGGGTAGAATAGGATGGCAGAGGGTTAGCTACATAATCCTGCCCGGTTTTTTAGTTGTCTGTCTCGAATTGCTTCTAGGGAAGGGCAAAGACACAGAAGGAATTGAAAAGGCCAGCTCACTGCAGATTGATTTGAATTAGCCAAATCAATGGTCTGAAAGATTTATTTCTACCCTTCCCATCCCGCTGCCTTCTCAAATTGGTTATTTCTCTGCCTTTTCTCCGCCACTTCACTATGACCTTGGCGTCAACCCTCTCACGTTAATACATCTACTAAAATCACAGTCTTTTGCATTATTGACTTAGACAGCCTACATTCCAATGAAAACAGCGGGAATTGAATACGGACACCAAAATCCTGTGTGGAGTTGTACAAACCATTGGACTTTCTTAAAGGCTGAACAAGCCTGTTACCCTTTTCAAGAATCAGCAGACTATATGACTAACATCTTCTCTGAGAGCTGTAGTCCAAATGTGATTTTTTCAAGCTCTGCCTTCTGGAATGGATTAATGAGACCATTCAGTTTTTCATCTATCTAATGGAACATCTAAAAATAAAGAATCCCTTTGTGTTTACGCTCAGCCAGGATAAATCCACAGTGGAGCTGAGAGAAGCCAGTGTTGACAAAGTCTGGAGCAGGCGACTCACAAACACATGCTATGAAGCCCTTCAGAAAGCCAAGGGCTAGGTTCAAAAGCAAAAATAGTTGAGGGAGACAAATAGCAACTAAATGAGAGTTTTCAGCACTGTGGACAGCTCTCAGAGAAGATTACTATCTTCCTCTGATCGGCTCTAACTGCTGCTGAGTACTTTTGAATTCCTGAAGTGCAGGAGTTATGGCTTTTGTGCCAAATTTAATATCCTTCGCCAAAACACCCCATGTTGCTATCTGGAAACAATGTGTTT
The DNA here is from genome assembly GCF_035594765.1 of Anolis carolinensis. NCBI lineage: Eukaryota > Metazoa > Chordata > Lepidosauria > Squamata > Anolidae > Anolis > Anolis carolinensis. Next base: position 20,015,937 of record NC_085841.1, on the reverse strand, counting down.
TTCATTAAGGAATCCATGCAATCTTGATCTACCTCCCCAATTTTTGTGTAAATTGCCCATGTGTGTTTCTATACAGAGAACAGCTGAGAAGTACTGTATTTGTTTTCTCCTGCATCAGGAGGATGAACTAGTATAAAAAAATTATATCTCTACTATGATTTGGGGATTAAGGCATTGCATAGGATACCTCCTTAAATAAAATTATTAGGAGTATGTATGCTAGCTCAGTTGAGGGTTATGATGGTAGATGTCACCAGCAGGAAGCTGGCTTAAGAATCCCCACAGTTTTGCTGGTACATTTAGAAGTAAAGAACATACACCTTCAGTGGCCGCTCATCCAAAGGGAGCCAAACATTTGTAAAGTGCTCCCCACAAAGAAAAGCAATATGAAGCATCTTGTCCTTCAGAGATTCTTACAGAAAGCTTATTACAGATAGAGTTGTCTGGTCTGCATTTTCTTACTGTCTCATTTTTAAAAAGGAGCTGCAGTGGCGCAATGGGTTAAACCCTTGTGCCAGCTGAACTGCTGACCTAAAGGTTGCTGGTTCAAATCCACAAGACGAGGTGAACTCCTATCTGTCAGCTCTAGCTTTCGAGGACATGAGAGAAGCCTCCCAGCAGGATGGTAACATATCCAGGCATCCCCTGGGCAACTTCTCTGTAGATGGCCAATTCTCTCACACCAGAAGTGACTTGCAGTGTGTTCTCAAGTTGCTTCCAACATGATAATTTTTTTAAAAAAACAAATTGCCTTTGCTGAATTTATGGAAACACATGAATTGTGGTAAGGTAAGAAACAATGGAAAAATAACCTCAGCCATGGGTGTAGCTGTCCTTAATATGAAAAATCTACATGATCAGAAGCATGTCTGAATAAATGATAACCTAAATTCTGCACCAAAACCTCAGGAATTCAAACCCAGACCTTTAAGGGCTGAAAACAAAAAGCTCAGGATCTTTCAGTTCTTCTTTCATCCCCCTTTGAATTTTCCCCTTCAAACCTCAGTCTCTTCCTGTTGAACAGATGAAAAGTTCTGTGAATATTTCCCCTTGTTTCTAACCATAACATAGCAAAATACCCAATATTTTGCCTGATATGAGAGCTCTTAGCTTTTTTTAAAAAAAGCAAAGACTGTTTTGTCATTAAAATTGAAATTTCACAAAGCGAGCCTTGTGCACACAAATGTCCATCAGGAAGATTAAATCATACAAGAGGGAAACTGAATGGCTGCGATTCTCTGGTCTCGGATGCGGCAGGTGTGAGTGGCAGATTGAATTTCCCCACCTCCATTTAATTTTCCTTCTAGAGCTTTATCTACAAAATGCTATTTGCACTGAAAACATCCACTAAGGCCCAACTCAGCCACAGAGTGAACTTTGAAGGTTCAGTGCTCATTTATTCCTTTCATAAGTTCCCACAAGCAGTACTTCTGTCTGAAAAATAGCCTTTCATTGCAAGTTTGGTTTCTGCCTCACGGATGGATACATCTCAAATGCAATGGATCCTGAGATAAGGCCATTCCTTCTCCAGGCTCTTTCCTCCTTTCATTTTTCTCCCTCTTTCTTTTCTTCTTCTTCTGTTTTAGGCACACAAGTCACTCTGTGCATGTCATAGGATGGGGCACACATACACAATCCAATTGTCATCGGTCCACTGTCAGAAAAATTATGGGACGGCCTCTTGATAAGCAGATTGGCAGTTTAGCCACCCAGATTAAAGCATCACAGTCGGGACAAAGATTGCTACTCTAAAAAAAGGCTGGGAAAAGCAACTCAACACACAGAAGTCTCTGAATTCACATTTTCTGTTATGAAGCATGTCACGGCAGACAAATGTCAAAGGAGGTTGCCAACATGATTATGCAACTGTCCTAAGTTAGACATACATGTGGCTTGGCAGAGGTGTCTCAAGACATCCTGATACTTCAGGCAGAAAAAAAAATCAAAAGGAAAATTTCCTGTCTTGCTAATTAATAGGTGAGGAGACCCCATGGGGAAAGGAATGTCCCACTGAAACAAACAGAGACCCCGGTTGGACAGTGGGTTAAACTCTTGTGCCAGCAGGACTGCTGACCGAAAGGTTGGCGGTTCAAATCTGGTGAGTGGTGTGAGCTCCCATCTGTCAGCTCCAGCTTCCCTTGTGGTAACAAGAGAGATTCCACCTGACCAATAGGAAGAACTTCCTGTGATAGCTACTCGGCAGTGGAGCTCTCTCCTCCGGAGTGTGGTGGAGGCTCCTTCTTTGGAGGCTTTTAAGCAGAGGCAGAATGGCCATCTGTCGGGGGTGCTTTGAATGAGATTTTCCTGCTTTTTGGCAGGGGGTTGGACTGGATGGCCCATAAGGTGTCTCCCAACTCAACGATTCTATGATTCCTCCCACAGGAGGGTAAAACATCCCGGCATCCCCTGAGCAACATCCTTGCAGACGGCCAATTCTCTCACACCAGAAGTGACTTTTAGTTTCTCAAATCGCTCCTGACATGGAAAAAAAAAACTGAAACAAACACAAGTTACAAAATGCCTCTGTATTCTTCTAGGAACCTGCTTTTATGGAACAATCTTAGGGCAACTCAGAGCTACTTTTTAAAATCTTTTGTGACCACCAACATCCCCAGCCAAGGAGATCTAGAAGAACTTAGAATTATAGAATTGGAAAGACAAGAAGTGCTATCCAGTCCAACCCCTGCCATGCAGGAATATCAGATCAAAGTAATCCCAACAGTTGGCCATCCAATCTCTGTTTAAAACTCTCCAGAGAAGACTGTTGACTGAAAGGTTGGTGGTTCAAATCTGGGGAGCAGAGTGAGCTCCCATCTGTCAACTCCAGCTTCCCTTGTGGGAAAGAGAGATTCCACCGGAACATTTATTTCCAGTAAGGAAGACTCCACCAGGTAAGACTCCACCAAGCTTCAAGGCATCATATTCTGCCATTAAACTTCTTTTACCGCCAGGAAGTTCTTTCTAATGTTTTGGTGAAATCCTTTTTTTTCCCAATTTGAATCCATTGTTCCATTGTGCCTAGTCTCCATAACAGCAGAAAACAAGATTTCCTCTTCCTCAATATGACATCCTTAAAGATATTTAAATATTTGGAGACATCCACTATTGTCAAAATGGAGGTGATCAGAATCACTAAAATATATCTGCACACAGATGAATTTTTCATTCTTATTTTATGCCAACATTGGAAACACAGTAGAGGAGCTTCTCTCTGGCTGCTCTTGCACTTTCGAACTCCCTCTCTGTGGAAGTTAGGAAGGTCTTTGAACATGGCAGAGAGAGTCCCAGTTTTTCACCTTGATTTCTGATATTTAAACATGTCCCCTCTCAGCCTTATTTTCTCCAAGCTAAACATACCCAGCTCCCTCAGCCGTTCCTCATAGGGGGCTTCCAAACATTTGAGCATTTTTTACACATCCTAACTTGTCAATATCCTTCATGGAGCCTCCAGTGGCCTAAGGGATAAAAGCCTTGTGACTTGAAGGTTGGATGCTGACCTGAAAGCTGCCAGGTTCGAATCCCACCCGGGGAGAGCGCGGATGAGCTCCCTCTTTCAGCTCCAGCTCCATGTGGGGACATGAGAGAAGCCTCCCACAAGGATGGTAAAACATCAAAACATCCGGGCATCCCCTGGGCAACATCCTTGCAGACAGCCAATTCTCTCACTCCAGAAGCAACTTCGGTTGCTCCTGACACGGAAAAAAAAAATCCTTCATGAATTGAGGTGCCTAGAACTGGACATTAGGCTTGATCGATCCACGAAAAATTTGATTCTAAACTCGTTTCAAAACTAGAGGGGGGCAGCTTTTCGTTTCTGATGGTATTTCCGAATTTGGCCCCCCAAAAAATTCGAAATTAACGAAAATTCGTTATTTTCTAAATTAATTCGTTAATGGCGGACGCGCATGCGCAATTCCCAAAAACAGCACAGAGGGAGAGGACTTTACAGGACTCTCCCACCCTCATTTTTTGAGTGATCTTCTTCCAACTTGGTACAGTGGTAGAACACATTTAACACTGATAGCTCACCAAAATTTGGAACGTTTCCCTTATCCTCTGATTTTTGGCGAATTTTCATAGCTTTTATAATAAACCATTTTTTAATAATTGCAGAAATCTGTTCTTGGTTTGAAAGTCTTATTTCCTGTTAAATTGGGTTGTCTTTACTGTGAAAGTCATTGTTCTACTTCAGAAACTTTGTTTTTGTGGCTGAAACTTTGTTAAATTGGTGTGTGTGTGATATATACTGTGTATATAGTCCCTGCATAATGTGTGTGTGTGTGTGTGTGTGTGTGTGTGTATATAGGTAAAGGTAAAGGTATCCCTTGACGTTAAGTTCAGTCATGTCTGACTCTGGGGGTTGGTGCTCATCTCCATTTCTAAGCCCAAGAGCCAGTGTTGTCCATAGACACCTCCAAGGTCATGTGGCCGGCATGACTACATGGAGTGCCATTACCTTCCCGCCAGAGCGGTACCTATTGATCTACTCACATTGGCATGTTTTCAAGCTGCTAGGTTGGCAGAAGCTGGAGCTAACAGCGGGCACTCACTCTGCTCCCGGGATTTGAACCTGGGACCTTTCGGTCTGCAAGTTCAGCAGCTCAGTGCTTTAACACACTTTGCCATCGGGGCTCATGTATATATAATATACATACACATACACACAATGTGGAGAATATGTGGAAAGGTAGATAGATAGATAAGTTGGGAGCCACAGCGAAGGCACCTTCCTGGGAGCAAGGTCTAATAATAATAATAATAATAATAATAATAATAATAATAATAATAATAATAATAAATCCCTTACAATATCCAAGATGGCTCACTGCTACAGAATCTTGGGAGGTTTAGTTTGATATGGTACCATTATTGGCAGAGAAAGCTAAGCTGTAGGAGTTGAAATCCAATCATTTATCCTCCCTATAGAATCAATTTTATATGCATTTTTAGCTACAGAAAAGCTAAAATCAGGACAGTAAAAGAACAACACCCAGAAAATGGGAATTCCAGACAGGAAACAATCAGGGCCAGCTAATACCTCCCAACAAAGGATTCCCCCAGGTAGGAAGCAGCCAGGCTTTGAAGCTGCAAGGCTATTCAATGCTAATCAAGGTGACCAATTGCAACATTCACACTTGCCTCCCATGGGTGATTTGCAAAAGCTTTTTTTTCCTAACGAAAAAACCGACGACATAACGAAAAACGGCCTCTCGCGATTCGAAACCGCGATATCCAGACGTGTGGACAACCAATGCTTCAAAATTGCTTCAAAACAAACGAAAATAATGAATTAATAACGGTTAACGGGGAAAACGAATTATTTGAGCAAGCCTACTGGACATGGTATTATTCCAGATGAGCTCTGACCAACACAGAATACAGTGTATCTCAATAGATTGTACAGCACTAGAAAGAACCACCCTTGAGATTATTTCAAGCCATCCCAAATCTGTAATCACAGTAACCTCACCTTCCTTCATGACAAAGATGTTGCCACCAATAGTCAAGCTGATGTTATCTAAACAACAGATCCATTCAATCAAATCAATCTCATCCTCTTCTTTCTTGAGCTCTGTCACACCAGGAAAGACAAATGTTTGGCCTTGCCCTGAGGCTGTGGAAATGGTTAACCCACCAAGCAGAGGTTTCCACAGGGCAATAATGGATTGTTATTAATATCTACAGTGGACAACATGATTTATGGTCCTATTTTCCCAGCAAGATAAGCTCATGAGAGAGAGAAATTGAATATTCTGAAGCTTCTTTAGCCAGGGGACACCAAAAAGCCAAATAAGCGATATGGGAAGCCATGTTACCCAGTTCTATTTTTCTGTATAAAGTGTGTGTGTGTGTAATCCTGCTTAATGTCCCATTGGACAATGAGGAATGCACAATTGCAGTCTTCTTAACCCCAGTGAACCAAATGTGTACATTGAAGGCACAGACAAACACATTTATGCACTATCTAAGGAAACACAACTGAATGTGAAAGGTTATATATGTGAAACTTTGCATAGAATAGTAAATGTTTAACTTTTTAAATTTTATTTTTAAAATACATTTATTTCCAGTAAGGGCAAGTTCAGTCAAACCATGGTTCTCCACAGTCTGTGACCAGTTTGAGGCCAGGAAGAATACAGAAATGCTCCAAGCTAGTAAGCAGTAGGATATGTTTATTTTTATCTATTTATTAGTGACATTTATATTCCACCCTTCTCAACCTGAAGAGGACTCAGGGTGGTTTACAAGTATATATACATACAATATATTATATTATATGACTATATTGCAATATTATTAGTAATATTGCATCTAATATAAATATACAATTATAATAGTGAATTATAATTATTATTACATTGTATTACATCATTATTTATTTATTTATTTATTTGCTACATTTATATCCCGCCCTTCTCATCTTGAAGGGGACTCAGAGTGGCTTACAAATTTAATTTACATACAATATTATATTATTAGCATAGTACAATACTGGCAATAAATTACTATATTGTACTATATTAATATATTGTAATATTATTAGTAATATTACATATAAAATCTATATCTATACATACACACACATTATTATTACATTGTATTACATCATTATTATTACATTGTATTTTCACTTCACTTCACTTCACTTTATTTCTTAATTAGTTGCCTCCACCCGAGTGCTCCGAGCGACTTACAATTTAAAATATCATTCCACAATATAAAAACATATTTTAAAAAATATGTTTATTGAAATTGAGTGAATGTTTATCTTATGCCATACCTTCCAATGTAGAAATTTGGCAAATGGCAGCAGGTTTTTTTAAAGGGGTAGATAGGAACTGTAACATCCACAGTGTAGTTTAAAGCCAGTTTAGATATACTGTAAAGCTGAGAAGATTGCTTTCAAATGAAGGAAAGAAATATTTAGTGTTGATGGGGACAAGAATATCCTTCTGAAGCAAAATTAATAATAATAATAATAAAAAACAGGGTTTCAGAAGTGAGGGAGCCCTTCCACACTTCAGAAGAGAAGTGAATTCAGTTTCTTTCTTCTGTGCATTCCTTTTTCTTGAAAAAGGAAGCGTTTTCAAGATGTTGGCCATAAGTTACAAGCAGGATTCTGATATGGAAGATGAATCAACAAACTCCAGATCAGCAGAACCATCTGCAAAGCTAGCAGTGCCCAGACCCTGAGTCCCCATCTGAGCCTAGCACAGGCATGGGCAAACCTCTTCCCTCCAGGTATTTTGGACTTCATCCCACAATTCCTATCAGCTGGTAGGCTGTTAGGAATTGTGGGAGCTCATTTCCAAAACCCCTGGAGGGCCGAAGTTTGCCCATGCCTGCTCTAACATCAGGGCCAACCCTGCTATTAGGCAGGAGGAGGAAGCCACCTCAGGGAGCTGGTTCTGGAAGTTATGAAAGCAGCAGCAGCTGGTGATTTGCTATTTATTGTAGTCTGGACAGAGAAAGAAATTGGGAATTTGCTTTTACTAGTCAGCTTGATGTTATTGGAAAGTTTTCCCAATAGTCATGTGAGAATTTCATGGCCATTTATATAGTTGATTCACTGCTTTGAATGCAGTGAATGGATTCTGGGTTTCAAAGCAGACATTAGGGTGCTGTCCAAGGTGCTGAAACATATCATTGGGTACAACTTAAATAAAACCTTCAGGGGAAGGGGTTACTGGGTTTGAAAGAAAAGAGCTGTTGTATACTAAGTGCGAGAACCTAGCTAGATACTTGTTTAGTTTGTTATGTAATACTTTTTACTGTTTCTATTTTCTATATGTGTCAGGAGATCAAGCCAACCTGGAGAAAGGATCTGTTGTAGCCATTTAGGATGTTGTCCTACTGTTACTATTGTTTTTGCATTTATGTATATCAGGGGCCCCCAAACTTTTTAAGCAGAGGGCTGGTCCACAATCCTTCAGACTGTTGAGGGGCCGAATTATCATTTGGAAAAAATACAAACAAATTCCTATGCATACTGCACATGTCTTATTTGTAGTGCAGCAACAACAACAACAAAAGAACAATACAATATTTAAAAATGAAAACAATTTTAACCAACATAAACCTATTAGGATTTCAATGGAAAGTGTGGGCCTACTAGTGGCCAATGAGATAGTCAAGTTAATTAGGATTGTTGTTGTTGTGTGCCTTCAAGTCATGTCAGACTTTGGCCGAGCCTAAGTCTAAAATTAATTATTTATTTACTGCATTTATTTACTACATTTATATCGCACCCTTCTCACCCCGAAGGGGACTCAGAGCAGCTGTATGTACATACAATATATGATATTATTAGCATAACACAATATTAGCATTATATATTACTATATTGAACTATACCACTATTATATATATATAATATATATAATATTAAACTATTATATAATATGTAATATATAACATACTATTATTATTCTATGGTATTACTATTAGTATTATATTGTATAACATAAGATTATTATCAATATTATATGTATATACAATATATTATATTATTAAAACTGATATAAAAATATTATATTATAAAACTGAGGGCGGGGGCCAGGTAAATGACCTTGGAGGGCCGCATCCGGCCCCCGGGCCTTAGTTTGGGGACCCCTGATGTATATAATGAAGTCTTAGAGATGGGACTCTGTCTAAAGACTGAATCCATTTATATTTTATATATAGCTTGAAGGTAATTTTATCCAATATTTTCAATTATGCTGTGCCTGAAACAAAATTTGTGTGGCAGTGGATGAATAGAAGGCAAAGATGTCACTATCTCAGCTCTCTATATGGACAATTCCAGGTTTCAGAGGATTTCAGAAATCCAAAAAATGGATGCTCAATCTGTAGAATGAAGTGTGAGTAAGGATAAACTAACTTCATGTATGTGTGTGTATGTATAGATATAGATATAGATATAGATGTAGATATAGATAGAGTCCTATGAACAAATCAGGGCTCAACTCTTCCTAGAAGCCAAGATAATTAAACTAAGGCTGTCATACTTTGGCTGTATCATGAGAAGATATCACTCACTCAAAAAGACAATGATGCTTGATAATAGAGAAAGCAATAGGAAAAGAGAAAGACTCCTTTCAAATGGATAGGTTCAATTAAGAAAGCCACTGTCTTCAGTCCTGTGTTTGAAAAACCTGAGCAGGACTGTTGTGGATAGGATGACATGGAGCTCTTTCATTTATGGGGACATCATAAGTCGAAGTTGACTTTATGATAATTAATAATGACAAATGACAATTTCCTATAATATAATACAATCTGGTGGTGGGACTGCTGCTGAAAAGAACTGCAGCCCTTGCTAGATAAGTGCAGAGCAGTGGTAGAAAGGCTCAAAGTTTACTTCCCCTCCTTCTCTGGAAGTGATGCTGCTTTTAGAACAAGAATTGATCACACTGGCCTTTTAAATTAAACTATTCATTAGCATGGTGATGAATTGGCTAATTATGGGAGAAATTACAGGGCATATTAGGAGCGAATATGCTTTTTGGGGACTTGCAAAGCTGCCCGCAGTGCAGAGGAAACTGCTTGCATGAACAGAAACATTTTTCAGTGTCAGCATTTTCCTCCAAGGCCGCTTGCTCTCATCTCTCCAGAATGCCTACTACTCCAAAGTAAAGGGGAGGGGGAGCTGGGAGCCCTTTTCTTGTGAAAATGCACTTTAAATTGCCACAGAGAGATGAGAATTGGCTCTTTCCATTGATATGAAAAAATAAAGCAGGCCCAGATAGGGAGTAGGACTGCAAGCCTTTTGAATTTCCTTTCTGTAGAATAAACACCTGGATTTTAGCAGCCAGTCTTGAAAAACGAAGCAGAGAATCTGTAGGATGGGGTCTAAAGCTGACAGATAACTGATTTCTCCTCTGGGAAGCAGGGCAGAATGGCCTCCTCTTTGCTGTCCTGCTTGCAAGTTTTCATCCTGGCAGGAGTTTTGGCCCAGAGGTTTTTAAAGTCTGGGACCAGTACTCTGTATGAACTATTATTATTCACAAATGTAAAAAATTGACATATAAGGGTGCATCTACACAATAGACTAAAGGCAGTTTGACACATATCATCATCATCTCATCATCATCATCATCATGTTTATTTATACCCCACTTGTTCTCTCCACAAAGGAGACTCAAAGCGGCTTACATTAAAATTGTGGGGAGCCTAGTTTTGACCATATCTTCGACACCCCACTCCCTTAGTAGCATCTTCCATGTAGGTTGGGAAAACTGACTATCACACCTTTTGCTATGGATTGTCAGAAAACGTTTGCATGCAAGGAGCTATGTTTTGGACTCCAGCCCCCATGGCCCCAAATAAGCACAACTTTTCATAGAGTGGGGGATTATTGTAGCTGCAGTCCAAAACTTCCAACAATTCCTAACTCTGATTTCGAATGTTTTGGACTCCCCATCGGCACTAAAAAGGCATGACTTTCTATAGACTTCCATTGGTCCGAGGATGCTGGGAGTCGCAGTCCATAATCCCAAACTTCCTTTTTAGTACAAATAAAAGCCTGGGTTTTTTTGAGACTTCTTGTGTCCTTCCTGAAACTCATGTGTATCATATCTTTGGGGGAGGCTGGGTCAAGGATTATATATAGTTGTATAATATAATAGATTGTATGTATATATACTTGTAAACTGCCCTGAGTCCCCTTCGGGGTGAGAAGGGCGGTATATAAATGTTGCAAATAAATAAATAAATAAATAAATAAAAGCTTTTCAGAACAATTTAAAATCCAAAAATATACAAACATTTAAAAAGAATTAAACATCAATGGCATTAATTAAATAACAGTTAAATCCTTAAAATCAGTTTAACTGCCATGGTTCAATGCTATAATAATATAGTTTATTTATAATATACTTTATTTATATTCTGCTCCATCTCCCCAAGGGGACCCAGAGCGGATTACAGGTACATCTATGGCAAACATTCAATGCCATTATACAATTGACAAAGACAGACAGTACATAAACAGAGGCAAGGTTTCCTTCTTTTCATCCCTGGTATCTGGCTGTGCTCAACTCAGCCATGGGGGTGCTGTTGTTTCATTTTCCAAGCCTATCGTTGATGGATGCCTTTCCTGGTCAGTTTTTTGCCAGCATGTTTTTCAGGGTGCCTTTTACCTCCCTGACAAAGCGGTAACTGTATCAACTTACATTGTTGTTTTCGAACTGTTAGGTGAGCAGGAGCTGGGCTGACAGCAGGAGCTCACCCCGACCCGGGCTTGAATTGCCAACCTTCCAGTAGGCAGGATCTTTTATAGCTGGCAGTTTTAGCCTCTGTTTAACCTGCTGTGCTAGCTGGGCCTATAGAATTGTGGGAGTTTTCATTTGGCGAGGCAAAAGCACTCTTTGGCAGAGAAGGCAAAGACCTTGTAAAACGACGTCATAGCATTGTGCCATGGCAGTTGATGCATTGTCAAACAACATTAATTCTACAGTGTAGATGCACCCTAACTCTCTTGTGGCATAAAAAGGTAGAAGAAAGAGAAGAAAAACAAAATGCTACTGCACCATTAAAACTTTTTAAAAAGTATTTGCATGGGTTTTCTTGGATATAAACACACTTCTTCAAATGCTGTTATACAAACAAATAAGCAATACCTGAGTTCTTTTATAAAGTCAGTTAGAGTATGACCATAGAGCAGGAGGAATAAGATCCAGACCTGATCCAAAATTTTGTAGCCATGTGTTATTTTCATCAAATGACAAAAAAGTAAATAGTAATGGAGATAGGCAGGCTTCCTTAGGAAGGACATAAAACAGAATATCAGCTCCAAAAGAACATATCTCTCTGAATGAGACACGTTTTAGAATCTTTCTTCTCTTGCTGCATGGTTATTGGTGCATGGATACTTTGGAAGATCACGGAAACACTGTATTATATTTATCTGCTTTTATGGAATGGTCACCAGCACGGTGTCATGGTTTGTGCATTGGACTGTTTCTGGAGACCAGGGTTAAATTCTCTGCTCAGCCATGGAAATCCAGTGGGTGACTTTGGGTGAGTCACGCATTCTCATTTGCAGAATACTCGGTGACAGGTTCACCTTAGAGTCACCATGAGTCAGAAACAGTTTGAAGGCACACAAGAACAACAGGTCTTATGAGGTTTAAGAATATGATTGGATTCAATGCCTTGGGATTACCTTTTCTGGATGTTTATTTGCTTGTTAAAAAATAATCCAGATGATATAACACTGGCACTGGCTTGGAAGAGTTAAGCTTCTAACTTGTGTTTCCATGCATCTATAACAGGCATGGGCAAACTTCGGCCCTCTGGGTGTTTTGGACTTCAACTCCCGCAATTCCGGCTGTTAGGAATTGTGGAAGTTGGAGTCCAAAACACCCGGAGGGCTGAAGTTTGCCCATGCCCAAACTATAACATAGCCCATTATTTGTTCTTTTTAAAAGGAATGCTACTTCTAAAATGGCATTTCCTCACCATTCCATTTTTAATTTTTCATCTTCTGCATGTTCAGATTCACCACTGTTCCTTTAGAATATTATTTTTGACTTGATAGCATTTTCTAGAAACCATGCAGTGTAAGTGAAATATTACTCACCATGTGTAAATTTATAAATTGCTATAGCAGGGAAGGCATTTAAAAGCATACTTCTTTTCTTTGCCATGATAATGTTTGACGATTTCCCATGGGGTCATGGCTTGCTTAGTTACTAGCAGTGAGAAATTGCTCATAACGATTTTTCCACATTAAATGTTGACAGGGCCATAACTTTCAGAAATACTTCTTGGAGACGGGGATTACTGTCTGACTTGATAAGACAAAAACAATTTAGGTCAAGACTGAAAACAACAGACAAAGTACAACAAATTGTCAATTGATCTCCATGGGATTCAAGCTTTCAGTGCAATGTCCAAGGTAGCTCTTTGTCCTGCTAATGAAGATACAAAATTAGTTCACCTAAAGCAAAAAAGAATATGGTTTTCTTACCACCTACATTAGGGATTGGAAACCTTTTGGAACTTGTTGGTGTCACAATGCAACCACTTAAGGCTTTGTGAGTGGCTACTCTTTTTCCTCCATGGCACCATTTGTTGGGTTGCTTTCCAGGGATGGTACATATTTTTCCATTGTTCTAAAAGGTTGGGATGCCTCAGACAATATAGGCTCTAAGCTAAAACATGCTGGCATTTTTGCCCCACTATGTTAGAACCAGTTTGTCAGATTGCCAATTTGTGAGGTATTGGTGTTTGACTGTATTAGTTAGATAGAATACTTCAATACTTAACATACCTCACAACCTCTGAGGATGCCTGCCATAGATGTGGGCGAAATATCAGGAGAGAATATTTCTGGAACATGGTCATACAGCCTGGAAAACACACAACAACCCTAAGATAATTGATCTGTTAACAAATTATCTCACTTTGGTCTTCTTATTGAAAGGTAGGCAACCTAACACAATTTTTTTTAATAAAAGGGATCCTTAGGATATAAAAAAATAACAGTACCCCCCCCCCCTCCACACACACACTTTTGGGGGTGTAGTTGTGCAGGATCAAAGAAAAAAAGTAAAAGCAAAAATTAAATAGAAAAAAACCTACCTTTTTAAACCTGAGAAAAGACTTCCCTGGGAATCTTTAGGTCTACCAGCATGACTCTTGTGGTCAAAGTCCAGCAAAAGTTGAGCATAGAGTCACACTGGAGGACCTTGATATTCTTAGAGCGAATGTATTAATCAAATCTGTGAATTAAAAATCTGCAAAAGTTAAAGCTGCAAATGTGGAGGGCCAATTGTATAAGTCCATTAGCCTAGCAAACTAAATTGTTTAAAAGTATTGACAAGTAATTAAGCATTCGGAACTGTGGTGGCCTTCCAAATGTTGTTTGTTTGTATCATAACCTTCTAGATGTCGTTGAACTACAACAATAATAATAATAACTTTATTTTTATATCCTGCCACCATCTCCCTGAAGGGACTCAGGGAAGCTAACATGGGGACTATGCCCAGCATAAACAAAGATTACAAGTTAAAACACAATTAAAAACATAATAACACATAAACAATCTAATTAAAATAATTAAAAACAACAGAATACAATATGATAAAAATACATCAACCAACATCAACAACCAGTAAACCAGGACATGGTGGGCATGATCAAATTTGAGAGGGCAGGGCAAGGACTTGTATAAAACACAGACTATAGGGCCAGGGCCAGGGCTGGGGCTGAGAAAACCTAATCAATAAATTAGGGCTGGGCAGACCTGATCATAATCCTTCACCATTGTTATACTGACTATTGCTGGGAACAGTTGTGTTACTGATGAATAATGCATCATGCTAAGGAAGAATTAGCAAGGCCTTTGCAAAGGAAAGGCTTTTGTGAATTCTTTGAAGATGTCAAGAAGCACACCTGGAGGGAAAACATTATACACTTGACCTTCCTAAATCTCTTGACAAAGTCTTCACCAAAAGCACCTAGCAGTTATGAAATACAAAATTGATGTTATTGTGGTTTGGACTGTGGCCAAAATCCAGAAAGCAAAGGGTAGTAATAGTAAGTGTTTACAAAGGAAGGAAATTAACAAAGATCTCTATTGAGATTGGTGTTGTTTAGCATTCACCAGTGACAGAGCTTTTCAAGTCGAAATTTAGGTATAATCCACATTGGTAAGTTAATTCAGCCACTGTATTCTGCTATAGATTCACATCATTAGTGCCATGCCTACTCATAATAGATAGGAGTGATGTTCTATTGACAGCCACACATTTCCCCTCCACAAATTCAGATCAGCGTTGCTCTCTTCCCTTATATTGGGCCATGCCATTCCCAGTCAATCTCAGTCAGGGTCAATCTCTCAGGGGTTGATCAGGCTACCACCATTGATATAATGGCTGGGTGTCTTGTTCTAATTGAAGTTTTTTGCCACTTAACCTTGGAGCAAGAAACTTTGCCAGCGGGGCTTTGCTGGGGAGATACTTGGTTGGGAAAGCAATAATCGTGGCTTTAAGAAGAAAGAAACCCAGAACCCCAAGAAAGAAACACGTTTCCCCTTTCTGATGGAGAGGGGACCAATCTACCCTCTCATTATTGATCTCATGGTTGGGCTTAGCTGAGGAGCAGATGGAGGTCTTGAGGAAATGGAGAAAAATGTTTCTTTCTCCTTGAGGCCACCACTGCTGCCTTCCTGACTAAGCATCACTTTTTCCCATTCTCCTTACTCCCTCACCCAGCCCAACCATGAGATCAATAGTGTTATTATTGAAATAATAAATGAAAACAACAGTGTTAATGTTAAACACATAATCCAGCAAACAGCACTGAATGCAATGTTTGCTGGATGGAGGCTACCACCCACCAATCTGTTCTGTCCCCACCTCATAGTATCCCTTCCCCATTTCTTTTCTTGCCATGACTTTGAATCTAAAAGGACAGGAAATGCCTTATTCCTGATATATGTGAACCAATCTGGTGGCCTTTTTGGCTGAAGAACAGGATAATTTTTTAAAATAAACATTTTATTTATTGTGTCAGAAGCAAACTGAGAGTACAGTTGTAATATATTTAAAAACACAAACAAAGTTGGCATTATACTAAATATCCTTTGACGAGAAGCTGGTCACTTGGAGCATCTCTGGTGTTGGTATAAGAAGGTCCTCCATTGTGTATGTGGCAGGGCTCAGGCTGCATTGTAATAGGTGGTCTGTGGTTTGCTCTTCTTCACACTCACATGTTGTGGACTCCACTTTGTGGCCCCATTTCTTAAGGTTGGCTCTGTATCTCGTGGTGCCAGTGCGCAGTCTGTTCAGCGCCTTCCCAGTTGCCCAGTCTTCTGTGTGCCCGAGGGGAGTTTCTCATCCAGTATCAGCCATGGCTTGAAATTCTGAGTTTTAGCCTGCCACTTTTGGACTCTGGCTTGCTGAGGTGTTCCTGCAGGTATCTCTGTAGATCTTAGGAAGCTGTTTCTTGATTTAAGATGTTGGCATGCTGGCTGATATCCAAACAGAGCATGGGCTGGCAATGTCAGTGTCTTGGTCCTTTTGAAACGGTCCTTTCATTACAGGCTGCTACTTCCCAGTGGATGTCAGGTGGTGCAATACCAGCTACACAGTATAATTTTTCCAGTAGTGTGGGGCATAGACAACCTGTGATAATGTGGCATGTCTCATTAAGAGCCACATCCACTGTTTTAATATGGTGAGATGTGTTCCACATTGGGCATGCGTATTGAGCAACAAAGTAGCAAAGTGCAAGGGCAGGTGTCTTCACTGTGTCTGTTTGTGATCCCCTTGGTTGTGCCAGTCAGCTTTTGTATGATATGATTTCTAGCAGTCACTTTTTGCTTGATAGTCAAGCAGTGCTTCTTGTAGGTCAGAGCATGGTCCAGGGTAACTCCCAAGTATTTTGGTGTGTTGCAATGCTGTAGTGGGATTCATCCTCAGAGCTCGGGATGCTTGTTTGTTCTTAAGGTGAAAAGCACACGTTTGTGTTTTAGATGGATTAGGAATCAGCTGGTTTTCCCTGTAATAGGCAATAAGATTATTTATTGAAATAAACATATAATCAAATTTTAAAAAGAGCAGTTGCTATTAATGAGAGCAAGGCAGTATATTTGTAAGGGCAAAACAAAAGCTGTTTAGACTCCTGCATAGGAGGTTTCTGAGAGTGTATCCACAATATAGTTTGACACCAGTTGAGCTGCCATGGCTCAGTGCTAGGGAATCGTGGGGTTTGGAGTTTGTTGAGGCACTGGCACTCTTTGGCAGAGAAGGTGAAAGACTTTCTAAAACTCCAATGATTCCATAGCCTTGAGCAATGACAGTTCATGAGCTCTCAAACTGCATTAATTTAATAGTTTAGTTAGCCCCTCATTGTAGGACACAGACACAAAATGACCAATATTTCTTTAGACCACATATCCCAGAATTCTCCAGCATGGGCAATGCTCCAGTTGACAGAAGCTAGAGTCCAAAAAGTTATATTTCCAAGCTCTGGAGACAGATATTTAAAAATATTGGGGGGATCCTTGGTTTTATCTTGGAGGACTCTTCTTCTATTTTTTCTTTATCAATCCACTGCTGTGCAAGCGCGCTCCCTTCTAGCAATGATTCTGGACTGTGGCTGTAAATAAGAATTGTTGTAAATCCTTCTCCCCATTCCTTGCTTAAATTCTTAAATTATATTCCTTCTTTTATTAGGTTATGTTAAACGAGCTAGTGATGTTTTGCCATCAAAGCAAGATGAATTTGTCTCCCCCATCATCCTTTCAGTTGTGCACTGGGCATTTTTATTCCTAAATGCACTGTGGGGATTCAGATGAAATTCTGCAAAGGCAGCATTTGTGACCATCTTCCCATTCTTGTGCTGAATCCCTTATTGGAAATGCTAATCTCCAAATCCTTTATAATTAGACTCCTCGCCTTGCTATCGCCATGAGAGCAGCCACCGTGGGCCCAACTGACATTGCAAATGTTCACTCAACTTTAAAGAAAATTCCCAGACCCGAAAGTAAAAGATTCCAAGAGTTATGCAATGGCTTTCTGCTTGTCAGCATTTGTCTTGCTGTGACAAGACAGCATAGATTGCATAACAAGAGCATAATGACTTGCCAGAAGTATGAAAACTTTATATGTCCCTTGGTGAGAAATGCTGCCTCCTCACCCACCCTCGGCAGGCAAGAGACAGCAAGCAGTCCTTACAGCTAAGCCTACAGGCAACCTTGCCGCATAGTCCTCCCGGCTCCTAACTGGCCGTGTTTCCTTACTAATGCACATTGGGATGCCTTGAGCTTTGAAGCTAGTTTTCTGCCCTAGAAATCTATAACTCTTATTTCTTGAATTCAGATTGCAATAAAAGAAACTCCACCTAAACCTTCAAATGGTAAGACTTGGCTAGGGTTAGGTATTTTAAAAAAGCAGAATGCTGAAGAAAGTTTCCCCATCGCTTGAGCTTGGCTGGAAGGAAATTCTCCTCTGTGAATGCTATTAACAAATATTCTCCGTACTCTCTCTGAATATTTAAATGTTCTCTTCCCAGTTGCTGCTCTTCAGTTATCTTACACAGCTGGCACTTGAAGAAATACTATGCAATCATATTTAGCATTTCATACTGAGAGTTTAACTTCTGGTAGTATTTGATCATTTGCATGCAGCAGAACTAAGTATTTGAAAGTGCTGGTGCTGGCATTCAATTGCATTAGTATCTGGTTATATTTGACAGAAAGAGAACATATGAGTGATGTTTAGGTAGAAAACAAGTAGTTACACTTGACACTTGTCATAATCCAAACAACTAAAAAATAATATGTTTATCTGGTATCAAGGTCTATTGATCAGAGCAGAAACTAAGATTACTTAACTGACACCGTCATTGTCACCAATGATGTGACTCATTGGAAAAGATTATAATGATTGGTAAAGTGGAAGGCAGTCAGAAAAGAGGAGGATTGCACTAGAGGTAGATTGACTCTCTCAAAGAAGCCACAGTCCCAGGTTCGCAAGACCTAAGCAAATAATTGATAGCAGGGTGACTTGTAGATCCCACATTCTCAGGATCACCAGGAATCAAAATATTATTAGCCAGGATTCAGAATTTAAAGAGAACCCTGCAACTCTTCATGTTGAAGCTTCAGGAGGCAGTTTGAAGATGCCTGTGGTTTAGGAGACGCTAGCTGCACACTATTTAAGAAATGACACAATAAACATGTTTAAATGTGGTGCAGGCTGGTTAGCAGCCAGTTGCAACAAATCACTCTGACCAAGAGGTCATGAGTTCGAGGCCAGCTCGTGCCTGCGTCTGTCTCTGTCTCTGTTCTATGTTATGGCATTGAATGTTTGCCTTATATGTGTGCAATGTGATCCGCCCTGAGTCCCCTTTGAGGTGAGAAGGGCAGAATATAAATACTGTAAATAAATAAAAATAAATAAATATCTGAGGCAAGCTTATTTCGTGCTGCTCTGGAAACTCTGGATGCCTCTTGTTAAAATCTTAGTGGAGTTGGATGCATGTTTGTATCACACCTCAGTGAAGGTGGATGCAAGCTGCTGTTTGGACTTCAGTAGAGAAGTATGACTTCAGCGAGTACAACTACACCTAAAGACTATGGACTACTGAATAAGAATGATACCCTGTATGTTCAACACACAGAGAACTACATCCTATCTATAAGTGAACTTAAATAAGAAATGTGCCTGTATAATGAATTATTACAAGATGTTTGTGAGTGAACAAGATATGTTATTTTTCAAAGAAGACTCTTTTTTTTAATCTCTGAGTGCATATTTTAAACTAAGAGGTTTCAAGGGAGTATATTGTTTGGTAAATGGGCTTAATAACAAAAATCCCTTACCATAAAAGTACACAGCAATATTTCTGACATGTATATCTTTTGGGCAATTACAATTTAAACTTAAAAAACAACAACCATCCTCTACTAATCACCTATATTTTTCTAGTGGCATGTCTTTGTCCTTGGCAGTTCAAAGACATGGTTCTTCAGTTTAAAAGCTGAGTTACCTGTGTGCCATTACATGAATGCTTATGTATATCTCTTGTTCAAAGGGTTGACTTCTAACAAGGTCATGCTTTTCTCGACTGGTGGTTCTCAAAAGATAGTCTCCACATGTTCATGGAGATTCACATTTGCCATACGGATATAACATTATTTTTCCTTTTCAATAAAGTTATGATTGCCATTTTTTCCAAAGGGATAGGTGCCCAGAGACTAGGTGCAGTTATTTCCAATGGTCTGCTTTCTGACCATTGTTCATATTTCATGACTTCTGTGACCTCTGAACTCTTAACCTTGCTAGATTCCTAGACTCTGGATTGGCTGATAGTGATTCTTGTTTTCCCAAACCTGGATCAACCTAGTACTACCAGTAGTTAGTATGTGGATGGAAAATCACCACAGAATATTTCCAGGTTGGATTTATTTATTTATTAGTTACTTTATTTTTATCCCTCCTTTTCCCCCATAGGAACTCAAGGTAGCTAATAATAACAGGGAAGAGACCCAAAACCTGCCTAGAAAGCCACTACCAGTCTTGATAGATATTGACAGTCCTGAGTTAGCTGGGCCAATACTTTGTTTCTGTGTATATTATTCTATTTGATCATATGTGAAGAAAAAAAACAACACTGACGTTTCACCCACATCTATGGCAGGCATCCTCAGAGGTTGTGAGGTCTGTTGGAAACTAGGCAATGAGCTTTCTAACAGACCTCAATTTCTGTTGAAATTGTCCACATGCTTGTGTGGCTTCTCTGTGTAGTCTAACATGGTAGTTGTTAGAGTGGTTCAGCATTTCTGTGTTCTCAAATAATATGCAGTGTCCAGGTTGGTTCATCAGGTACTCTGCTATGGCTGACTTCTCTGGTTGACTTAGTCTGCAGTGTCTTTCATGTTCCTTGATTCGTATTTGGACAATGCTGCGTTTGGTGGTCTCTGTGTAGACTTTTCCACAGCTGCATTGTATATGGTATACTCCTGTGGAGGTGAGAAGATCCCTCTTGCCCTTTGCTGAACATAGCATTTGTTGGATTTTCTTAGTGGGTCTGTAGATAGGGAAGCTGATGAAAATCCAATCAATGCTACATTTAGCAAAGGACAAGAGGGAAACCATGAAAATGAACAAGACCTGGCTACCAGTATCTAAAATCTCTAAAATTAGGATAGTAAATAAAGAACACTCAGAAGCCAGGGGAATTCAAGACATGAAACAATCAGGGCCAGCTAACACCTCCCAACAAAGGATTCTCCTAAGCAGGAAGCAGCCAGAATTTGAAGCTGCAAGGCCATTTAATGCCAATCAAGGTGGCCCACTACACCTTTCACACTTGCTTCAAACAGACAAGAGTTCTTTCTCCCACCCTGGATTTTCCAGAGATATATAATCCCCATTGCCTAGTTTCCAACAGACTTCACAACCTCTGAGGATGCCTGCTATAGATGTGGGTAAAACGTCAGGAGAGAATGCTTTTGGAACATGGCCATACAGCCTGGAAAACTCACAGCAACCCAGTGATTCTGGCCATGGAAGCCTTCGATACCAAAAAATGTTAACTCCACCAATACACTTGAGAATATATGTTTCACCCACTTCATGCCTAACTTCCAAATTATTGACTCATTAATTGCAATTCGTTGCAACACGTTCTGGGGCATCCAGGTGGGCTTTTCAAAGGTGTTTCGAGCCTTCCCAGTGCATCGGTAAGGTCTCATTACTTGGATATAGGAACTGATGTTTAATTAAATGAAGGTCTTGGGGAAGAATGTGCCAACAGAGAGGGGTTGCGTTGTGTTCACATCAGCCCTTCCTTCACTGCAGGCAAGTTCATGATTCATAGAATTATGAAAACAGCTTGTAATTCACAAAATAATTGGCCGATAAACAAACACATTAATGAACAGCTTAATTTACGGTTTAGTGTTCATCGTCCCCACTTCCACTTTAGAAAGTGTCACCAAAGATGGCTCTGTTTGTGCGTGCTGAATTGGCGGGGGGCTTATAACCCAGAGCTCTTTGCTTTGGGACCCAGGAGCACAGCAGGGGTTGCTGTTTATTATTTAAACAAGTTTCCCTTTGTATGGTAATTTGGGCACTGGCGGGTCTGAGCAGTATCTTTTATCCAGTCATTATCATTTCTATTCCCCTCCTGCCGTTATTTCATCATCATTAAATATTCATTCACAAGATGCTTCTTTTCATCCTAAGGCTGGGCTGTGTGACCCAGCCTCAAGCAGAAAATGGATCACCAAAGGCGCTTATGTACGTGACCCACCTAACTGCTTGTGCCGCAGTCCTCTCCCATCAGTGCCTGGAGGTTAAGCAATGAAAGAGGAGAGCCAACAATAATTTGACACATCAAAACGAAGCAAGCTGAGTTGCCTCGGGTGAAAGAATCTCAAATTCGCAGCCAGCCAGTGTTTGCACTACAGGGGTGAAAATTATGAGGACTTCCAGATATTTGCTGAACTATAGGTTCTAACAGCCGTGGGCAGTGCGGCCAATGGGGAGGGATACTAGGATCTGCTGTCCAACAATATTAGGAATGTTGTCAGAGGCTTTCATGGCCAGAATCACTGGGTTGCTGTGAGTTTTCTGGGCTGTATGGCCATGTTCCAGAAGCAGTCTCTTCTGAAGTTTTGCCCACATCTATGGCAGGCATCCTCAGAGGCTGTATTCACCCCACCAGCTCAATAGACACCTTGAGCAATATTTGCTCCCAAGGAATTGCGAAATGAATGTTTCTGTTTAATGTTTTGTTTTATGTCTGATATAACAAGTTACAGTATTTATTTATTTCCTTCATTTCTATCCCACCCTTCTCACCCGAAGGGACTCAGGGCGTCTCACAATCTGGCAAAAATTCAATGCCAATATACAATACAAGAAGACAAAACATAAGCAATTAAAACAATTGAATAATTTAACAAAATACAATAAATACATTTAAAACTATACAGTATAAAATCTTGAACCATTTGTCTGCAAAACCTTGTACATAAACCTGAATCCGGACTGAGTCAAAGCCAACAGAATTCACTCATCAAACACTTGTCCACAAAGCCAGGTCTTCACTTTTTTTTTAACTAATTTAATTTTAGTTAAGTCATAATTTGCTTCTATATAATGAGTTGTCAGTTTTTGCTATTGTGGGAAGTTAGGATGGAATATAAATACAGTTTTATTATTATTTATTACTGTGAGGGTCTGTTGGAAACTAGGCAAGTGGGTTTATATATCTGTGGAAAGTCCAGGTTGGGAGAAAGAACTCTTGTCCATTTGGGGCAAGTGTGACTGTTGCAATTGGTCACCTTGATTAGCATTGAATAGCCTGGCAGCTTCAAAGCTTGGGTGCTTCCTGCCTGGTGGAATCCTTTGTTGGGAGGTGTTAGCCGACCCTGATTGTTTCCTGTCTGGAATTCCCCTGTTTTCTGAGTGTTGTTCTTTATTTAATAAAGATGCCTGCCATAGATGTGGGTGAAATGTCATAGAATCATAGAATAACAGAGTTGGAAGAGACCTCACAGGCCATCCAGTCCAAACCCCTGTCAAGAAGCAGGAAACGGCATTCAACGCACCCCTGATAGATGGCCATCCAGCCTCTGCTTAAAAGCCTCCAAGGAAGGAGCCTCCACCACACTCCGAGGCAGAGAGTTCCACTGCCGAACAGCCCTCACAGTGAGGAAGTTCAGGTGGAATCTCCTTTCCTGTAGTTTAAAGCCATTGTTCCTCACCCTAGTCTCCCGGACAGCAGAAAACAAGCTTGCTCCCTCCTCCCGATGACTTCCCCTCCCATACTTATACATGGCTATCATGTCTCCTCTCAGTCTTCTCTTCTGCAGGCTAAACATGCCCAGCTCTTCAGTGGATCTTCAGTGCCAAATATTGCAGTTAAACTGCATTATATGAGTTTTAAATTGCATTACAAAGCTGTGTAGACAGGGCCAAAGAGATTTCATTGAAAAGAATCAAGAACACTGGAGATATTTTGGTGAATAACAATTTCATGAAAAAGAACACTCTGAACACATCTACACTGTAGAATTTGACAGTATTCATTCATTTCATGGCCACGACTCAATGCTATGGAATCTTGGAAATTGTAGTTTGGTGAGACACCAACATTTTTCGGATTCAGCTCCTAAGATTCCATAGGAGTATGACATGGCAGTTAAAGTGGTGTAAAATTATATTCTGAGCTTCAAAGTATAAAGGCATGGAGTGTGATCTACAATGGGAGACTGGGATGGTTGGAAGCCATATTAACTTCAGACCATACAATTATTAAAAATTGAGAAAACGAGTGGGTTGGTGTGCTCACTATCTATTCAAGGCGTTCTCATTTTGCTTCTTAATTAATCTATCTTCTTTTAAAAAATGCTCTCTCTGGGGGCTGCATATAGAAGGATTAAAGGGAAAATCGTAATGAGTGAACCAGTTATGGAAACAGCAGGTTAAAAACTAATTACACTGGGAAGTGGCCCGCTTACACAAAACGAGTCTTGGATCTTTGATCCCGATTACAAGCGTAAGTATGCAGAGAAGATAAAAGAGCTCAGGCTTAATCTTAGCCTTGTATACTCAAATAAAAGTTCCATAAGATAAAAAGGCCCTTAACTTATTTGCCATTGTTTGGCTTGGACGAGTGCATCTACACTGTAAAAATAATGCAGTTTGGCTCCACTTTAACTGCCATAGCTCAATGCTGTGGAATCATAGGAGTTGTAGTTTTAGAAGATCTTTAGGCTCTGCTAGAAAGTGCTGGTGCTTCCCCAAATCACACATCTTAAGATTCCATAGCATTGAGCCATGCCAGTTAAAGTGGTGCCAAATTGTATTAATCTTACAGTAGATGCACCTCTTGTCATTGTACAAACCCATGTAGGAAAACAAGATGTGATGAGACAACTATGTTACTTTTATGCAAAATGTGTAACTTAAATGAAATTGGCATGTCTATGGACTTCTGTGCATAAAACTGCTTCCTTGTATGTATTTTTCTGTGCAAAGCCCCCAGTGTTTTTATGCTGGAATCACCTTACACATAACAGTGTATCCTATCCAGTATGTGGAAGCAGAGATGGGATGGATGGAAATAAAGAAGCCAAAGCTGAATTTTAACAGAATGGAGATTTTGCAGGTGAGTGGTAACACAGACTACATATTCTGCAAGTGGTTGAAGGGGTTCCCCTAAAACAGCGTTTCTCAACCTGGGGGTCATAAGGATGGTTCAGAGGGGTCACCAAAGACCAATATTTTTGGTTGGTCATGGGGGTTCTGTGTAGGAAGTTTGTCCCAATTCTATAATTGCTGGGGTTCAAGGGGATCTTTGATTATAGGTGAATTATAAATCCCAGCAACTACAACTTCCAAATATCAAGGTGTTCACATTTGGGCATATTGAGTATTCATGTCAAGTTTGGTTCAGATCCATCATTGTTTGAGTCTACAGTGCTCTCTGGATGTGGGTGAACTACAACTCCAAAACTCAAGATCAATGCCCACCAAACCCTTCCAGTATTTTCTGTTGGTCATGGGAGTCTGTGTGCCAAGTTTGGTTCAGTTCCATCAATGGAGTTCAGAATGCTTTTTGATTGTAGGTGAACTATAAATCCCAGCAACATCAAATGACAAAATCATCCCCTCCCCCAACCTCACCAGTATTCAAATTTGGGTGTATCAGGTAGTAGTGCCAAATTTGGTCCAGTGAATGAAAATGCACCCTGCATGTCAGATATTTACATTACGATTCATAATAGTAGCAAAATGACAGCTATGAAGTAGAAACAAAAATAATTTTATGATTAGGGGTCACCACAACATGAGGAACTGTATTAAGGGGTCGTGGCATTAAGAAGGTTGAGAACCACTACCCTAAAAGATCAAATGCACAGAGACTTGTGATGTACTCCTTCAATCGACATCATTCCCAAAGGCACAATGACTTCTGCAACATTGACTTGGAACTCTTTGAGGACTAGGTTTAATAAAAAGAAATTTAAGTAGAAATAGAACAAAACATTACATCATAAAGCAAGGTTCTAGTCCTCATATTTCTTGGGAGAACAGAGTCCCTTTAAATAGAATGATAGAATCATAGAGTTTGGAAGATACCACATGGATCATCCAGTCCAAGCCCTTGCCATGCAAGAAAAGCACAATACTGCCCTATATCACATCGGACTGTTGATGAATCTTGTAGTATGTTTTCAAGTCATTTCTGACTTATTACAACCCTAAGGCCATAATAATTTGTTTAGAAGGGATTTGCTTTTGCTTCCTTGGAAGCTAAGCAAGTGTGAGTGGCCCAAGGTCACCAAGTGGGTTTCTGTGGCCAAGTGAGAATTCCAATCCTTGTCTTCAGAGTTTATTTATTTATTATTTATTACAACATTTGTATCCCACTCTTCTCACCCAACAGGGGACTCAGGGCGGCTTACAATAAAACACACATACCCTGTTTGCTCCCAAAGATGTGCTAGGTCTTATTTTCAGGGGATGTCTTATTTTTCCACAAATAAGAATTCACATTTATGGTTGAATTTTTAACAAATGAAAATTTATTATCTACTGTACAGTAGTTGTCATCACAAACCAGCATAACCAAACTGTGAATCCTTTCAAGAATGTCTATATTATATTTTATTGCTATACTGTTTTTAAATTACTGTTTTAAATTTCCGTTCGTATGTAAATTTATGTTGTTGTTGGGCTTGTCCCTGTGCAAGCTGCCCTGAGTCCCTTCTGGGAGATGGAGGTGGGATACAAGAATAAAGTTATTATCATATTATTATTATTTCTTGTTACTACCTTTATTTCCATGTACAACAATCTATGGTACGTACATTTACCGATTCTGCATGCTTCCAAACAAAAACTTTACTAGGTCTTACTTTCGGGGGAGGCCTTATATTTAGCAATTCAGCAAAACCTCTACTAGGTCTTATTTTCTGAGGATTTCTTATTTTCAGGGAAACAGGCTATACAAAAATATAAAATACAGTATAAATCAATTAAAATTAATTAAATAATTAAATACAACAACATTCATAAAAACCTTCATAAAAACCTTCATAAACATTCATAACAACAAACAGATGGGCACAAGTCTAATGCTGAAACCATGCTGGCACCACCAATCTAGCTCAGGATGATTTCCATGGTTTGATTTCCACACTTCAGGATTTCAAATCCCATCACTACTTGGAGATGCTAGACATCTTATGTGACTGAAGATTCAAAGCAATACGTTTCAGAACAGAACATGCAAAACCTGGGTCCTGGCTTGAAGGCTCTTTCTGGTTAAACTTACTATACAACAAAAAAAGTTGCAAAGTTTAGTACATTTTTATTAAAAAGGAATTGAAATGAAACTCCCAACGCTGCCTACCAAAGACTGGTTACATAACCTTTCCTTCCAGGGTGCAACAGTTTTTGGCCAATTCTATATGGCATCTGGTTGTCAAGGCTGGGGACCTGGCACCAATTTTTATTTTGCTCAGCATGGGAGCCATCCACCTTAGGACAAAGAACATGCTGAGGGACATACCTCTGGGCTTCGACTATATAATTGCCTTTCAAATCTCCCTTTAAAATGCTCTGTGTTTCCCCCCTACCTGTCAGCCATATGCCGCTCTGGTTGTCCTGCAGATAGTTGCCAATAGCAATGAAAGCTGGAGGTGAGTGGCTTTCACCCTTTTAGTGCTTTGGCTTGTTCAGTCAGTTTCCAAATGGAGGTGAAGTGAGGAGCTGTATTCTACATTCTGTGCCCCTGATCTCCCCATGGGTCTGAAGCCAGGCTTTCTGCAACAGGAATTCAGCTCAAGTGGGCTCGGATGGAGACAGCCAACATAATTGCAGAGTATATGTCTCCATGTGGGAGCTTTTAGCAAACCATCCCTCAAATGCCACCAAAGGTTTAATTGGAAAGCACTGGTTGTTCATGACTCCCTATGTGGGATGTTGAATTTGCTGTGGGTTTTAATCCAGACGTTAAAGGAGCGATTCAAAGTGTTGAAACTTACCGCCTAATACCGTATTTCTCTGAAAATAAAACTGGGTCTTTTATTAATTTTTGCACCAAAAGATCCATTGGGGCTCATTTTCAGGAGATGTTTTATTTTTTCCATGTACAGCAATCTACATTTATTCATTTATTCATGTACAACTATCTCTCGTCCAAAGGCGCCTGCTGAGGTAATTAGAAATGCTTAATTATAATTTATATTATCATTTATTTTCAGTATTAATGCCAATCATATTATTTATTTAAATTTAATTATATATTAATA
Organism: Anolis carolinensis; assembly: GCF_035594765.1. Lineage (NCBI taxonomy): Eukaryota > Metazoa > Chordata > Lepidosauria > Squamata > Anolidae > Anolis > Anolis carolinensis. Next base: position 19,988,149 of record NC_085841.1, on the reverse strand, counting down.
TTATTATAATTCAATGCATCCACTGTGTGTTTTACGAAATGCACCCAACTGGCTGACAATCTTAACTGGGGCTTATTTCTAAAGTAGCGCTTATATTACAAGCATCCTGAAAAATCATGCTAAGGTTTATTTTCTGGATAGATCTAATTTTCAGGAAAATAGAGTAAGAACTACATTTTGCATTGTTCCTTTTGAGGGATTCATCATTCCATTGACCTCCTCCTTTTCTTCCTCTTCATCATCTAATTTACAGTCAGCCCCACACATTTGCTGGGATTAGGAAAACAGCACCATTACAAAAGTTAAAAAAAAAACATGAATTCAAATGCTTTTTTTTTTTTTTACATGAGAGAGCCCCTCTCTAGAAATCTCTACATCAGTAGTTCCCAACCTTTTTTTAACCAGGGAACACTTCACCAGGGAACACTTTAACCAGGGACCACTCTCCAACATTAGTACCGAAAGGATTACGAATCAGTTTTTGGTCAACTATAGATTCGGTTTGGTTATTTGGGGTGCTGATTCAGAAAATTGCACTGGATATACCACATCAACTCTAGTTTCTGATACAGAACATATGCCATCCAGTAGTTGCCATCTGCTCGCCCACAGAAAACCACATTTAATAATCTAAAGCTGATGTGGTCTCTCCAATGCAATTTTCTAAATTAGCACCCCAAATAACCAGGCCTAAAAATGAAGATACCAAAGCACCTCTGCTTCCAGACGCCACATTGAATGGCTCAGCTCAGGGGGAGGGAGGAGGAGAAGCAGCAGCCAGGAGGCTTGTTATCACGTCTTTTGTGGGTAGTCAGCCTCTCCCCTCCCGGCATCCCCGTTGCCTCAACACTATAAAAGGGTTTTGTGAGACCAGTCACTCTCGTTGCAACGGTGTAGTAACAATGAGGCCACAGACCATATTTTAGTATTTGGGGACTACTGGTGGTCTACAGATCACAGGTTGGGAACCACTGCTCTACATCCTCCAGTGTGATTCCATGGCTAGTGGAAGTTGGTCATAGTGTCACACTGGAAGACTAAGAAATGCCTAAAAAGCTGTTTTCTCAGGTAACAAATGGCAATATTTTTATTGGTGCTTTTTCACTATCATGGGAGACCTGTGTCCCTAACCCCAGATAATGTGGAGGGTTGACTGTATTTGTATTGTTGTTATTATGTTTACTTCATCCCCCCACCCTTAGAATTGAGATCCCAAGCAGCTCATGCTTTAAAAGCAATACAGTTTAAACCATACAAGAGTCCAGGGGCAGTCACTGAGAAGGCCCTCTCTTATGTCCCTACTTGTTTGCGATGGTGGCGGACCAAGAGAAGGGCCTCTCCTAAGGATCAAAGAGCAGATTCATACAGGGAGATATAATTGTCCAAAATACGTATATGAAAACTTGATAGGATTAGCATCGGTCTAACACAGCCCATGTACCCAATGGTGTTTGCCTTCATTCCCTTACAAGGAAGTGCCTTGGATTGGTTTGCCACACTCATTAAACCTGAACCAGAGTTTTTTTGCATAGTTCCCTGTGTGAGACTAATCCGGACAAATTCGCGCAGTCCATTAAACATTCCCCCAGAGGCAATTAGCAATAAATGCTGCTGAGGCTTCCTCGGCTATCAAAGCGGAGAAGCTGCTGTTTCTTGTTTACTTGACCTTGTTATTACCGTTCCCCATCCAAGTGGAAGACTTGTAAATTTACCTCGCCAGCCTTTTCATTACAGCAGGCTCTTCCTCCTTGGGGAAATGATTTCCACTCTTTGTAGCTGCCTGCTAACTCCTGGTCTCATCACGATGTGGAAAAAGACATAGCGGGAAGGTAATGGGTTGGTGAAAGTGGCCAGTACGGTAGCAATTATTTATTTGCTGATTACATTTTTATTCTCCTTTTCCTCCAAAGAGCTCAAGATGCTGAGCATGGATGCATCAATACTGGAAGTGACCTCATATCATGTCTAATTTACAGTATTTTTCAGCCAATGAATGGAAGTGATGTCTGGAGTGGTTTAGAAAGGTGAGGGGACAAACTTAGTTTTGATCTCTTCTAGAATATTTTAAGGGTATTTTTAGGCCAAAACAGACCTCTAGAACATTTTAGTGTTCAGGGTGACCAAAAACAAAATTGGTTCAGGGCCCCAATTTTTCTGCCTTCGCTTTTTGCAAACCTATGAATCAGACCAGCCTGAGAAAGAGTGACTGGGCCAAGGATTTCCCAAGTCCCAGACCAATGCTCTGCAAACTACATATAGATTCATCTACAAAAAGTTCTTAGATCTAAATGTGAGAGACCTGTAGTTGGATCTTTGGATATTGTTCACTAAAAGCAGTTGCACACACAGAAACACATGGAATTGGCAGTAGGGAAAACAGCAAATCCTGTCCACATCACCCCAGTACGGTTGAATACAAAGACTTCCAGATAACACCAATTTGCAGGTTTTAGTCAGGGACAAAAAATCCCAGGACTTCAGAAGAGGTCCACATACACACCTGTTGGTCCTGGGATTTCTGCCTCTGTCGTCCACACTTGCTGCTTTTTTGCAGGATTTTGCAGCCCCCAAGATGGCCACTATGGGACGTCCGCCAGAAACTTCTCTGGTATTTTTAAAATAAACTCAAGATGCAAATATGCAAATATGTGACTCATTATATAAGTTCAGTTCCTGAGTTATAGAGGCTGCCTGGCCATTTGTGCTGGCAAGATTGGCCATGTACTTGTGGCATGGAACCACAGGTTTCTGTTCCTGGGTTATACATGTCTGTTCCTGATTTCTCTTATTGTGAAAAGATGTACAACGTTGACCACAGGGTGACAACTTTGTCCTGGCCAGAGAAACATGGCAACCTATATTTTAATGAAGTTTCTGCCACACAAATAAAGTTAATGGAATAGGACCACTTCTATCCAAGTCAGCACTACACAATCAAACAGGAACACACACTTGCAAGCCAGGAACAGAATTTTGAAATTATTGTCACTTTTTAGAGGCTGCCTGGCCATCTGTGCAGACGGGTTTTGTGGTGTACTTGTGTCATGGAACAGCACGGTGATGTTCCTGGGTTAAAAATGTCTGTTCCTGTTTCATTGTGAACTACTTACTATGAAAGTACTTGTTCCACCTCAGGAACTTCATTTTTCTGCCACAAACTTCATTAAACAGGTGAAATACGAAGTTCCTCTTGTCAGAACAAAGTTTTCACCCTGTACTCAACTGCCACCTTCTTTTTAGGAACCAACCAATCAGAAACAGACATATAAACTCGGGAACAAACTGAGATAAAAAAAATCCTGCATTTTCCGAATGCAGGGACATATAGACATTAGAAGATGTGGATTTTTGGCTCAGAATCGGGATATTCCTGCACCTGAAAATCTTGTGTTTTTTGCCATTTGTAGCGCTTCCTCCTGCATTTTGAGAGAACGGTGTCTGGCCACCTTCCATTTTGCTGCAGAAGATCCTGGAATAAAGGTACTGTCTGGACAGGCCCTTAGTCTGACTTGGAGAATGAATGTGGTAGCATACTATGAGCACATCTACATTGTAGAATTAATGTAGTTTAACACCACTTTAACTGCCACAGCTCAGTGCTATGGAATCCTGGGAGTAGTTGTTTTGTGAGGACCTATTTGGTAGAGAAGGCTAAATATCTTGTAAAACTACAAACTGTAGGATTTACTAGCACTGAGCCATGGCAGTTAAAAGAGCATAAAACTGCATTAATTAAACGTTGTAGATGCACACTTCTTCCATGGAAGTTTATGCTACCAACTGTGTTAGTCTAGCTCCCTTTGCATGCTGATATTCCAGACACACACAGCTATGTCTTTGAATACAAAGATTTAAAATGAGACTTTTAACAGTGAAGTAGTACAAGTCCTTGACCTGAATTAGATTTTTTTTAAAGTTTTGCTTCCTCCCATGTCTTGATTTTGAAAGATTCAGGGTCTTCCTATCAAGTTTGCAGGAAAAAATGTAAATGTATTTATTTATTACAGTATTTTTACCCCGCTCTTCTCACCCAACAGGGGACTCAGGGCGACTTACAGTATAAAACAATTTAAGATAAGTTCTACATTTAAAAAAAAATCTGACACAAATGAAATTATCACCCATCTCTACAATACTTGCCATCTTGATCACAGGAAAGTCAATGTCTCATTTGTACCTCTTCTGTCCCATGCAACACTCTACACTACATTTAGAACAGGAGTCTTGGGAGAATGATGCCTCCAGCACCTGACAGCCAACAGAGTCTATTTTAAAATTATTTATCAAACACTTTTGAATAACTCATGTCAGCCAGTTGTCTTTTAGCACCTGGTTGCAGCATTTCGGAAGATAGTGAGGCAAGAATTCCCTTTGAAGAATGAATTGCGATAAAAAAACAACCCTTATCTTAGCTGTGTAATGCATTGAGTCCCATTTTAACTTCAAGCTCATAGAAGAATCAATTAACCCATTGCTCTATTCATAGGTTTACTTCTTCCATATCTTCTGGAGCAATTCTACTTATTGCTGTGGGGAGGTGTGTATGCATTCAAGTTGCCTATCTATTTATGGCAAATCCATTGATTTCATAGGGTTTTCTCAAGCAGGGAATACCTCTGAAACATAGCTTACAGCACATTATTGGAAAGGGAAGCAAAACTCAATTAGCCATTAGGTATACAAAAAGTCTGCTTTGGGTGCATCTGAACTAGAGAATTGATGGAGATTGATACTACTTTAATTGCATGGGATCAATGATATGGGATCTTGTGAGTTATAGTTTGGTGAGGCTAAAAAAGCCAATGGGATTTTGGCCTGCATAAATAGAAGTCTAGTGTATAGATCCAAGAAAATCATGCTCCCCCTCTATTCCGCCTTGGTCAGACCACACCTGGAATACTGTGTCCAGTTCTGGGCACCACAACTTAAGGGAGATGTTGACAAGTTTTAATGGGTCCAGAGGAGGGCAACTCAAATGATCAAGAGCTTGGAGAACAAGCCCTATGAGGAGCGGCTTAAAGAGTTGGGCATGTTTAGCCTGCAGAAGAAAAGGCTGAAAGGATACATGATAGCCATGTATAAATATGTGAGGGGAAGTCATAGGGAGGAGGGAGCAAGCTTGTTTTCTGCTGCCCTGCAGACTAAGATGTAGAACAATGGCTCCTTCAAGGAAAGGAGATTCCACCTGAACATTAGGAAGAACTTCCTCACTGTTCAGCAATGGAACTCTCTGCCTTGGTGTGTGGTGGAGACTCATTCTTTGGAGGCTTTTAAGCAGAGGCTGGATGGCCATCTGTCGGGGGTGCTTTGAATGCGATTTTCCTGCTTCTTGGCAGGAGGTTGGACTGCATGGCTGATGAGGTCTCTTCCAACTCTATGATTCTATGAGGCACCAGCACTCTTTGGCAGAGAAGACTAAAGACCCTGTGAAACTACAAGTCCTGTGATTCTACAGCATTGAGCCTTAAGCAGTTAAAGGACCATGGGAACGGAAAGCACATTGGGCCGGGCTGTGGCGCAGGCTGTTGAGCAACCAGCTGCAGCCAGCTGCAATGAATCACTCTGACCAGGAGGTCATGAGTTTGAGGCCAGCTCGGAGCCCCGTGTTTGTCTTGTCTTTGTTCTATGTTAAGGCATTGAATGTTTGCCTTATATGTGTAATGTGATCTGCCCTGAGTCCCTTTCGGGGTGAGAAGGGTGGAATATAAATACTGTAAGTAAGTAAGTAAGTAAGTAAGTAAGTAAGTAAGTAAATAAATAAATAAATATGCATTCCCAAATCAAAACAGTCAATGGCCCTTTCAGGAAAAATAATATACCCAGGTTTTTTCCTCCTCCTATTTGATGCCCCTAACTGATGAGCAAGAATCCTTCTACAGAGAATAGCATGTTTTTCTTCAGAAAGCCTTGTTCTCTACACGGAATGAAGACCCTCTATATTAACTATGGATTTAAACAACCACAGCTCAAAAATCCCTCAAGCAAACTTTGATTTTGCCTCACACTGAGCATTACACTGATGTGTCAACAATCCTTGCTGTTTCCTCTCACCATTTCATAGATCCTCAGGGTCTCTACAGCACTTTTTGGGCTCTTTATCATTTGATTATAAGTATTTCCACATTGCATGTAATGGGACTTGAGCATCCACAATGAGTCCTAGAACAACACAGAAGAAAACTTTGCTTTTATCTGCAGAAAAGTGCAGTGTATTGAGGCATTTGAATGCCGGCAGAATCCTGCAAAGCAATATTTGTTTTCACTTGCAGTGTACCCTCTAATTTTCCCTTTTTTTTTTTTGAAAAAAATTGAATAGAAATCTCCTTTTTAAAAAAAAATAAGGTGGCTATAATTTATTATGGAAGTTATAGCTCAAAAGGAGAAACTTTTCCAAGCATAAAGTGAAAGGATGCTAAGGCTGATCTCAGAAACAAACCACCCTGTAGCACAAAAAGAGGGTTAGTTTGGTTTCTTTCCATGTCGACAATCTCCTTCTGAAAGTAATGCCCAATTCCAGTTGGTTGGAAAAGGGCACCCAGCTGTATAAAAAGCGATCTAGATAAGAACTTGAGTTTGGACTAAATCAAATGTGATAAAGTTAATTGTATGTTACATCCATGGCTGTTTTTGGTCCAGCGGATTGTTGATTACAGTCTTGCGAATCATTTGCTATGGATCATTTGTTCAATTAACTTGCCTTCTCCTTCTGCCTCCATAAAGTGCACGAATTTAGAGCAGCAGCGTTTTTCCGCCAGGCTGCTGGACAAAGATGCAACAAATGTTCCCTCCACATTTCTGAATTTGCTACAGGCAACACATTGTGAGATGCTCTCAGATTGGCACTCAACTGCAGATATTCCAGTGCCAACACTAGTCTTCACTCAGTGAGACCAGGGCTGAGTATAAGGAAGGTTTTCCTTGAGTACAGTCTGTGCATGCATTTATAATTGTATTTTAGGAAAGTGAAACATAGTCTGATCAGTCTGAGGGCTGCATGTTGTAGGCATCCGAGTGTTGATCTATGGAAACCAGAGTTTGAATCCCCACTCATGAAACCCACTGGGTGACTCTGAGTAAGCCATACTCGCTCAGCGTTGGGGGAGAGCAATGATAAACCTTCTCTTAACAAATCTGCCCAGAAAACCCTCTGTGATAGATTTGCTTGGAACCGCCTTCAGCTGGAAATGGTTTATTTATTGTACTAGAAGTGAAACCGAGGATACAGTTGTAACATATTTAAAAATACAAACAAGGTTAAAAACTTGGCATTGTACTAAATATTCCTTGACCAGTAGTTGGCCTCTTGGAGTGCCTCTGGTGTTGATATAGGAAAGTCCTCCTTTGTGCATGTGGCAGGGCTCAGGCTGAATTGTTATAGGTGATCTGTGGTTTGCTTTTCTCCACACTCACATGTCGTGGACTCCACTTTGTGGCCCCATTTCTTAAGGTTGGCTCTGCATCTCGTGGTGCCAGAGCGCAGTCTGTTCAGAGCCTTCCAAGTCGCCCGGTCTTCTGTGTGCCCAGGACAGCGTCTCTCATTCAGTATCAGCCATGGTTTGAGGTTCCGGGTTTTTGGCTGCCACTTTTGGACTCTGGCTTGCTGAGGTGTTCCTGCGAGAATCTCTGTAGATCTTAGAAAACTGAAGGCACACAACATCAACAACTTGAATTATTGCAATCATGTAACAGAAACATATTTAAAGTAGTGCAGTCTGTTTTTCCTGTATGTTCCAATTGCATTTTAAAACGTATTTCAGATGGTTTTTGTACTTTTAATAAAACCGATGATTATTTGTTTTTTTAAGTATTTGTCCTAGTATACTTATAGCTGAACTTTTATTTTCAATCGGGTAAGTCTTTTGGGGCCTTTGCTGGGAGAAGTTCATGGAATAAATTGAGAAAACAGATTATTGGATGGCATCCTTATCAGGGTGTGAGACAGATCCTTAAGCAATTGTTCCAAAATTCAGCTGAGTTTGGGATTTAGTGAAATCAGAAACAGCGACAGCTTTGAAAAACTATAGGGATGGACATCGGCAACAACACAGCTGTTGCTTAAGCAGAAACAGTTTGCTCATGACATTTCTGCAAGTGACAGAGAAGATTTTGTTCTGCAAGGTCCCATGCATTTTGGAAGAAAATGCTTCCTTGTGCTCCATCAATCCAACAAAAGGAAATGTTGTTGCTGTCTTACAGATGAAGGATATCATATTTTTAGGTCGAAACAAGACACGCCTGCCAGCCTGCTGTGGCTTCTACATCCCTTTTGTCTGATGTCTGTAGGCAGTGGGAAAAGATTTTTGGCCTGTTATTATTTCAGTACCATACTGGTACATACTTAGGAAGGAAAACAATGGAAGAATATAGCAAAAAGGCAAAAGAAATAAATCCATTCTTTCAGGTGTCACTTGAGATTATCAAGCTGGAATGTCTGAAATGCATGAGATGAAAAGGTAAGAAAAAGAATAACAACAAAAATATTTTAATATTTTCTAATATATAAGGGGTGCATGTACAACAAGATTCCTGTATTCACAGGGATAAATAATACCCCAGAAGACAGGATCAGAATCCAAAATTTCCTTAACATATTAGATTGCTGGGACGAAACAAACAAAATGAATTTCAAGAGGGAGAAATGTACAGTATTACATTTTGGCAATAAAAATGAAACACACAGATATAGGATGGGTGACACCTGGCTTGAAAACAGTCCACGGGCAGCCAGGCACCTCTCAAGTCATGCTGGTTGGCTGCCCTTTCAAATCATGCTCTCCTGGGAGGGCATGTAGCCACCACCCCGGCAAACACACAGGGTTTGGGGCTGGTGTGGGGCCTTAAACCTGGAGGAATTGGGATTAAATATCCCAGTTCCTCCCAGGATTTAGCCTTGTCTGGAAGGGCCCCTGGTCAACCACCATGGGCTCATCACATGATCTAACAGTGTGATGCAGCAGATGAAAAAAGCCAAAGCGATTCTATGCTACAGCAATAGGAGTATAGTGTCTAGATTGAGGAAAGTCTATACTGTTTTGGACAGACTTCACTTAGAATAACATTGTGTCCAGTTCTGGGCATCACAATTCAAGAAGGGAATGGACATGCCGGAACATATTCAGAGAATGGCACCTAAAATGGTCAAAGGTCTGGAGACCAAGACCAATGAAGAGCAGCTTAAGGAGCTAAATATGTTTACTGTGGAGAAGAACTGGTTGGAGGGGACATGAGAGCCCTGTTTAAATATGTGAAAAGATGTCATATATAGAGGAGGAAACAAGCTTGTTTTCTGCTGCTCTGGAAACAGGTCATGGAGCATGGGATTTAAATTGTAGGAGAAAAGATTCGACTTAATCATTAGGAAGGGTTCCTGGCGGTAAGAGCTGTTCAGCCGTGGAATATGATGCTTCGAGGGTGGTGGAAACTTTTTCTCTCGAGGTTTTTAAGCAGAGGCTGGATAGGTTGCTGTCAGTTTTCAGGCTGTATGGCCATGCTCCATAAGCTTTCTCTTCTGATGTTTCACCCACATCTATGGCAGGCATCCTCAGAGGTTGTGAGGCATACTGGAAACTAGGCAAGGAAGTTTTATATATCTGTGGAAAGTCCAGGGTGGGAGAGAAAACTCTTATCTGTTGGAGGCAAGTGTGAATATTGCACTTAACTTGATTATCATTTAATGGCCTTGCAGCTTCAAGGCCTGGCTGATTCCTGCCTGGGGGAATCTTTTGTTGGGGAGTGTTAGCTGGCCCTGATTATTTCATGTCTGGAATTTCCCTGTTTTCATAGTGTTGCTCTTTATTTACTGTCTTGATTGTAGAGTTTTTGAGGCTGGATGGCCATCTGTCGGGAATGCTCTGATTCCTGCATGGCAGGGGTTGGACTGGATGGCCCTTGTGGTCTCTTCCAATTCTATGAATCTGTGATGCTAATTCTTTTACCAAAATTTGTTTGTGTTTTGTTTTGTTTTCTTGTATAAAAATTACTTTTAAAAAAGAAAAGACTAAAGCCGGTCGTAAAGGCAGCTTCCAGCATTTACTGGAATCATTTTATAGAAAGGAAACACAACAAAAAAAATTCTATTTGTTTTGTCTGAACAAAATGGGTACAATCTTCTCAGGAGACCAGGTTGTCTTTTTATGCAAATCTGTCTGCACCAGTGCTCTGCTAAGATAGATACACAACATTAAAACTCATTAGCATTCAGAGCAGAACACAGGTGGTGGTTGAGAGAGAAAGAGGGAGAGTGCATGCAATGAAAAGCCAAGAACCGAAGGAAATGGCCAACTCTGAATCAATGTGCGTGGATTAAACATCCCATTATAATCCAAAACAAGCACCAAGGAGAAAAGGGGCTGCACATTTTAATAGCCAATCAAACACATTGCAAAACTTCAGAAACCTGCTATGTAGAATTCCTGGGTACACTGGTCAGCAGATTTCATATAACCTGCAGAGCTGATGGATTGACTACACAGCTGGTAACAGAAATCATCAATCTTTGAAATAGGCCCAGTAAATGAAAAAGCAAACTGTATTCTTCACAGTTCAGAGTTGTGCTGCTCTCCCTGCAAAGATGCACAGTCATTTGCTTTGCCTCATCAATCAAGGGAAAGCAACCCTGGCAACAGAGGCTGTTGAACTCCAGAGATTGGTTGTGCCAAAAGTTGTGGCCACTCAGGAGCACCACTGGCTAATTGGCAAGCAGTCTGATTTCCAGAAGAGTTTAATGCAAAGATGAGCACGTTGCTGCCCTTGGGGCTGAATGTGCCCCCAAGGGAGACTGGGGTTCAAACTGAAAAATGTTGGCAGAAATCAGGAACACCCTTTTTGAAACAAGTCATTTGGCATATACAGTAGAGTCTCACTTATCCGACATTCGCTTATCCAATCTTCTGGATTGTACAACCTGGATCCACAGCTGTTTCTCATGGCAGCAAGGACTGAACATTTTACGGATTTAATTTCTGACAATATTGTTACTGTAAGTTCATTTTATGCAATTCTATCTTTATTTTTAGTCAGTTTGTTAGTAGCCAATGTTTTTGTCGTCAATGTTTTCAATACATTGCAATGTTTTGGTGCTAAATTCATAAATACAGTAATTACAACATAACATTACCGTGTATTGAACTGCATTTCTGTCGATTTGCTGTAAAACATGATGTTTTGGTGCTTAATTTGTAAAATCATAACATAATTTGATGTTTACAAGGCTTTTCCTTAATCCCTCCTTATTATCCAACATTTTCGCTTATTCAACATTCTGACAGCCCATTTATGTTGGATAAGTGAGACTCTACTTTAGTTGCGAAAACTCAGTGGTTTGGTATGAAATTTCTGCCAGGAAAACCTGATTTCAAGCCAAACTTTTTGGCTTCTTTAAAAGGCTTATTACATCAGTTTGTTGTGGGATTTTGACTCCAAACTAAGAAAACCCAATTTAAAGTAAGCACTGTGTTTATAATATTCTGCTTGTATATGCCATGGCTTTAGTGGTTTCCCATTAAACTTTGAAAGAAGCCAGAAGAACCTGGTCTGAAGGAAATGTTGAGCTTGCATGAAATGGTTTGCAGCAATTTGCCACGGGATTTCATCGATAAACCTGGAAAACCCCATTTAAATCATGCATTCAATTGTGTTTTCCCTGTGTGTTGCCAATTCTAAGTCATGGTGAAAGGGGTAATATTTTCAGTAGGTCTTGGGGAATGAGTAAGATTGCTTCTACTGAGGCCCCTTCCACACAGCTGTATAAAATCTACATTGAACTGGAATATATTGTAGTGTGGACTTAGATAATCCAGTTCAAAGCTGTGATGAAATGAAAACCATGCATAGTTCACGCTTACCCAGTCCACACCAGATTTTGTGGATTATCTGCCTTGATATTCTGGGTTATATGGCTGTGTAGGGGGGCCCTTCCCAGTTTATCATCCTAATGGTCTTGAAGCTGGGAAATTCTTGAAAATAACTTTTCCAAGTTCTATTTTGGACCAAGCATGAGACTCTGCGTGTATAAATGTTACTTTGGTAATCTGAGTGGACCCCCTGTGGCGCAATGGGTTAAACCCTTGTGCCGGCTGACCTGCTGACTGAAGGGTCGACAGTTCGAATCTGAGTGGGTAAGCTTCTGTATGTCAACTCTAGCTTCTCATGCGGGGACATGAGAGAAGCCTTTCACAAATTGGTAAAATACCAAAACATCCAGGCATCCCCTGAGCAATATCCTTGCAGACAGCCAATTCTCTTACACCAGAAGTGACTTGTAGTTTCTCAAGTCGCTCCTGACATTAAGAAAAAAAAAGTAATCTGAGATTGTCATTGCATGGAATAGAGGCAGATTAGGAGAATGGAGCTTTATTACTAGGCTAGGCAAAGTGAATTGAAGGAAAGGACGAATAAGATATTGTTGTTTGGATCTCATTCCATGGGAGGTTAGCAAGCAGGAGGAATCGTCTTCTTGCCGTGTTTCGTTCTACTGCATTTATAATGAAAACGGATAATATATTCACCTCCATCACACATGATGTACATTTGTCCATTTCTACAGTAATCCTGTGTTCTGAGCTATCACATGGCTGAGCATAGTTCCCACCCATACTGCTTTTTTTTTTTAAAATTAAAGAAAATAGAAAACCTTGGAATCGCGGAAGTCTGAAATCTTGGTCTAAAAAAGGAAAAAAAATATAGCAACAACCCAGTTGTGATAGATCAAAATTATACAATATTATTCCAATAGAGGTATGTGTGGTGGAATGAAAATTGCACATAGTTCACATTTGACCAGTCCACACAGTCTTGCCAGAGAAAAGATATGCCATGCAGATCATCAGTAAAGAACAAGCTTACTGTTCAAAATGCAGAGCAACATATATACAGTCATATGGACAGTTGCACTGACTCGTACAATTTCCTTTGAGAGATTCAAATGGTCCTTAGATTGTCTATGTAAAATGAACCCTTTCTATCAGCAGCCCAGAAGCAAAAGCTCCTCTCTTGCTAAGCTCCTGCACAGAAAGCCATCTGTAACTGTACCAAAAATCCCAGGCTCAGTTAGCTCCCTGGGTGTGGCTGAACCAATTACCTTTGAGCTTTGTATTTTCAGTTAACACACACACACAAACACCAACTGATTTTTACATACCCCAACAGTATGTGATGGGTGTGTCTGTCTGTGAGAATTTAGTCCTTGCATACTCAGAAGATGCCTTTAGCCATTAATTACTCTGGGTTTATATGAAGTGTTTGTGGCTTTGCGCACAATGTGATGAGCAAGTAAGTTTACCAGAGCCATTTAGCAACTGTAATTGGTTCCTGAGTAAAGGTTTCTGTTGTTTAATAGCACTCCATCTGTTCTGTTCCATTCATTAGAGCAATTTGAAAAGGCGGCGGACTTTGGATCACCTTTGCTGCCAGTTAATCTATTTACCAGGGTGAAGACTTTAATCGATGGCCTGATTTTCAGAGCTAAATGTGCTTGTTTTCATTATAGAAACATATGGCATGATCCAGTCAGAGTTAGGGACTTTTTATTTCAATCAGTTTCAGAACAGCAATATACACATAGAACTAGAAAAGACAAGGGGAACACCAGGACCCATTTGCAATCCATTCACTCACACTATTGGCGCTAAGCCATTGCAACACAAGACTGTGGAATAGTGGATTCAGTGTTAGGATGACCAGGGTTCAAATCCTTCCTCAGCCACAGGGATCCACTGGTTGATTTTAGACAAGTCACACTCTTTCTGCCTTAGTGGAAGGCAATGACAAGGCTCTCCTGCACAAACCTTGCCAAGAAAAAGTACTGTTTGTGCATTTGAAAAACATGGTTATAAAGATTGCCCAGAAACATAATTCTCCAGGTGGCTCACAAACATACAGTCATAAAAATATGAAAAGACTATATTCTTTTCTAAAAGACATTGGCCATGCTGGGTGGAGATTTCTAGGAACTGTAGTCCAAAAAAGTAATATTTTAGAATTTTCTGCCAGAGATCTTTAGTACCTCACTAAATCACAGATTTCAGGAGTCCACAGTATGCTGCCATGGCAGTTAAAGTGACATAAAGTGATATAATTATGTAGTGTGCAGGCGACTGAAATCTTCATTTACTCTACATTCCCAGACTTTGCGTGGGTATACAAAACTGAAGATCGGCGTTTCTCAAACTCTGCTCCTCCAGGTGTTTTGGCCTTCAGTTCCTAGAAATTCCAGCCAGCTTACCAGCTGTTAGGAATTCTGGGAGCTGAAGTCCAAAACACCTGGAGGAGCAGAGTTTGAGAAACACTGATCTAGATAATAGCAAACCTTATTGAAATGAAGGTAGCATCATGCTGGAGGACCTAGAAAATGCCCAAGGTAAAAGTAAAGGTAAAGGTTTCTCCTTGACATTAAGCCTAGTCTTGTCTGACTCTGTAGGTTGGTGCTCATCTCCATTTCTAAGACGAAGAGCCAACATCTGTAGACATCTCTAAGGTCATGTGGCCAGCATGATTGAATGGAGCACTGTTATCTTCCCACCCGAGCGGTACCTATTGATCTACCCACATTTGCATATTTTTGAACTACTAGGTTGGCAGAAGCTGGGGCTAATAGCGGGAACTCACCCCACTCCCTGGATTCGAACCACCGACCTTTCAGTCGGCAAGTTCAGCAGCTCAGTGGTTTAATCTGCTGTGCCACTGGGGGCCCAGATAGGATATATTTCATTGACATGGAAACATGAAACTGTGGATATTGGTCCTGTTGGAGAATGTATTGTATTGATGAAATGTCTGTCTATCTTTACTGTGTACACTTACAAAATTTCTATTCAATCACTTATGAAAGCCCTTGTAATGCTTCCTGGGAGTTATATTCAATTTTCTTGCATTAGCACAAAGCCATAGAGAACAAGAATTTTTTTTTTATTGTGTCAGAATTGAGAATATACTGCAAGTTGCTTCTGGTCTTCAAATCAACTGTCTTGAAAGATGTTGCCTAGGGGACATCCAGATGTATTACCACCCTGTGGGAGGCTCCTCTCATGTCTCCCAATGGGAAACTGGGGTTGGCAGATGGGAGCTCACCCCATCTCACGAATTCAAAACGCCGACCTTCAGGCCTTCAGGTCAGCTGGCACAAGTGTTTAACCCATTGCGTCACCACGGAAAAGATATTACAGTATAATAAAACATAATGAAATTTCATAGAAAATTAAAATAACACATAACTATGAACAATATATTAAAACAATAACCATAAAAAGCAGCATATTACAAACCTGACACTGAATTAATACTCCATATTTAATAAGAAGAGGCCCAAAATAAAATAATGGTCAGCCTAGTCAATTCTGCTTGCCATATGAATGTTAGAAATGCTAGAATGGAAGCTCAGAAATGTCCTATTTCAAATGTGTGTGAACTTTTTTATTTATTCATTTATTATTTTTTCCTGGTGGTATATTGGAGTGTGCCTTTTCAGATGATGTGAAATTTAAGATTAAGATATTGGTTGGTTGAGCATCTTTACTACACATTCCAGTTTACTGCAGATGTCTTTATTGTGACCAAAAACTAACAGAAGCAGAAGCAGAAGCTCTGTAATGTCACAGAAAACTCGGATTATTTGCAAGAGATATCTAGGCAAAGTTATTTTCTTGTCTTTCTTCTGGGACGGTGAGGGGTGTAGAGGAGCCTTGATAAATACACAAGTTCTAAATAAGTTTTAAACGAGTGTAAATTGATATACTGCAGATAAGGTTTTGCTTTCCAGAGACAATAACAGAGGCATCAATCGTCATATTTACAATTTTAGGAGCAGATGTAACAGCTTGGAAGAGAAGTAGTTTTTCAGGTTAATTGGGCAACAGAAACATAATGAGGCATAATGGAACAGACAAAGGAATAAGTAACTTTTATTACCTCATTAAGCCATTCACCATATGCTCTTTAATGCTGTATAAATGGTAGGACTTGGAAGTAACTTGTTGGAAATAACAAGAGTTGCTTTGAATTAGTTCTGAACTACAGTTGGGAAGATCTAACTGAAATACATTACAATTATACTGAAAAAAGAGCTAATTCACCTCCTACTTTAAATTATACTTAAAATGAGGTTAATTCATCCTCTACACAGTGTAAGCATAACTTTTTAGTTGTTTTCATTGCTCTAGATCCCAGTAAATGGTGGCGAAGGACTACCACATGATATAACTAGTGCTTCATCTTGGCTTTGGCCCCATTCTACACTGATCACTTACTGTATATACTCGAGTATAAGCCTAGTTTTTCAGCCCTTTTTTAGGACTGAAAAAAACCCCTCCTCGGCTTATACTCGGGTGAGGGTCCTGGTGCGCATATATTCAGGTCGGCTTATACTCAAGTATATGTGGTATATTTATTATTTTTCTCTATTATTATTGGTATTGTTACATTTATTATTTTACTCTATTATTATTATTATTACATTTATTATTTTACTCTATTGTTGTAACTTTTACATTTATTTTATTATATTATTAATAATGCATTTATTATTTTATTATTATTATTATTAGGGCCGGGCTGTGGCGCAGCTGGCTAGTAACCAGCTGCTATAAATCACTACTGACCGAGAGGTCATGAGTTCGAAGCCCGGGTCGGGTTAAGCCTCCGACCATAAAATAAAAAAAAATAGCCCCGGCTTGCTGTTGACCTAGCAGCCCCGAAAGACAGTTGCATCTGTCAAGTAGGGAAAATTTAGGGACGCTTTATGCGGGAGGCTAATTTAACTAATCTACAACACCATAAAACTGCTCACGAGGAAAAGAATGAGGAAGAACAGCCACCAATGGACGGTGAAGCAACAGCTCCCCCTGTGGCTGGAAATCGTGAAGCTGGAAAGATGTTAAAAAATGCCTCTGTGTCTGTCTAAAACTGAATGTTGTTTGTCTATTGGCATTGAATGTTTGCCATATATGTGTTCATTGTAATCCGCCCTGAGTCCCCTTCGGGGTGAGAAGGGCGGAATATAAATACTGTAAATAAATAAATAAATAAAATAACCAGCTGCAATAAATCACTACTGACCGAGAGGTCATGAGTTCGAAGCCTGACCATTAAATAGCCCGGCTTGCTGTTGACCTATGCAGCCCCAAAAGACAGTTGCATCTGTCAATTAGGGAAATTTAGGTACGCTTTATGCGGGGAGGCTAATTAAACTAATTTACAACATCATAAAACTGCCAGCAAAACACGAGGAAAGGAATGAGGAAGTACAGCCACTAGTGGACAGTGAAGCAACAGCTCCCCCTGTGGCCGGAATTGTGAAGCTGGAAAAAAATGTTAAATGCCTCTGTGTCTGTCTATATATGTTGTTTGTCTGTTGGCATTGAATGTTTGCCATATATGTGTTCATTGTAATCCGCCCTGAGTCCCCTTCGGGGTGAGAAGGGCGGAATATAAATAATGTAAATAAATAAATAAATATTATATTTATTATTTTACTGCATTTATTATTATTATTATTATTATTATTATTATTATTACATTTGTTATTTCACTCTATTATTAAAAGAATACATAAGCACATTTACATTGAAGAAGATGAAAATAATGATTTAATCAGAGTTGAACAGTCATATCTTAAATTACAGTTTGATGTAAAGATTCAAAAATATTTAAACTACTGATGCCTCAATTAACGTAATTTTATTGGTATCTCGGCTTATACTGGAGTCAATGTTTTCCCAGTTTTTTGTGGTAAAATAGGTGCCTCGGCTTATATTCGGGTTGGCTTATACTCGAGTATATACGGTAGGTTGGTTGTAGATGAGGATCAGCTTCACAAAGGCCAAAAGTTGCATGGGTCTGAGCCATAGTAACAAGGGGCAAGACCACCTTAATGGAGGGTTGCCTTGTGTTACCCAAAGTTAGGGGAAGTTGCTCAGACTTCGGGCATCCTCTGACTTAGGGCCACTGGAGACAGTTGGGTCAGTTCTTAAACAGAACCGGTTACAATTATCCCCAGTGCCACTCCACGCTCCATGGGCTCAGACAGCCTGGGGATAAGGGATGGCAGTTCCCTTTCCCCACTCCGTGTTACAGTGGTCTCCGGCTGAGATATATGTCCTGCCTGTTCCCCATCGTTTGCCCAGATGTTAGTCAGGGTGATGGGAAGCTCTAGAAAGGGAGGGGAAAGGAGATTCTCTGGCTGACATCAGTGTAAGTAATGGAGAACAGCCACAGGGAGATTTCCATCACCATCTATTCCTCACCTAAGTCTTCTAGTTCGTATACCTTGGGGCTGGGGTATGTGGCAACTGAAATAGCTGCTACTCTGCTCCCCATAGCTTCAGAAAGTTGTGCAGCGGTGATCTCACCATTCACTTCCCATTGAAATCTGCTGGTTCATAGATTTTGGTGGAGGGAGATGGAAGGTGCCTGTAATCTCTAATGTTGCAATCCCTGAAGCCATAGCAAACCTTCAAATTATCCAAACTGTGAATGCAAAAACTGCCGAGTGCACTCAATGGTAAGCTGAGTGTATTTCAGAATTGTTCCCCTTCTCCCTGCCTTATCTGCAACCAATTTCAAGTTCTATTTGACTCTGAGAAAAAGAAATCATTGACTTTGGAAAGCATTTCTGTTCACTTTAGCCTCTCTTTAGAGAAGGATGCCTGGCTGATGTTTTCTTTGAAAGAGCTGTCCTGGCCAGCAGGATGTTTTCCACACCTATCATCCATGGGATGAGTGCCTAGTGATCCTATACTCACGTGGTTCTCAAAATGGAAAAATGCTCAAAGCAAAAAAGATTAAGATGAAGACCCGAGATAGGCTGGAGAGAGGCCATTTGATTTCCAACTCGCTGATCGAGCTGGCTGCTAGCTTTGCTCACAGAAGCCGTGTCAGCAACATGGCAAGCAGGAGCTAATGTCTCGTCCCCTTTCCTGATTTTTGCTGAGAGCGTTCGTTAATCCTCAAGGTGAAAACGTCTCATAGCTGTTGGAGTCTGCCTCACAGAGAGAGAGAGAGAGAGAGAGAGAGAGAGAGAGAGAGAGAGAGAGAGAGAATATAAAGGAGGCGAAGAAGGAGAGAAGTCCAACGTAAGGCCTTCTGTGATTCTTTAATACTTTAGATAGCTAAAAATCCATTAAGAAAATCATGTTTTATACCACTCATGAGTATGCTGCTGTCACTTCTCACATAGGGTATATGTCAAAGACAGAACGCCACCAGATAAGATTCAACACAGTTTATTAAGGATACAGAACCAAAAACGCCCGTAAAAAACAAAGGGCTAGGCAAACACTCGCCTTCAATATGAAAAGACACAAAAAAGCGGTTCAAAAGATTAACCGGATTAAACAGGAGTTTAATCCGGGTTAAACCAAAAATGCTTACTACAGCCTGGCACTTTAAACAAATAAAAGCTGGTAAACAATGATTCAATGAAACGTAAATAACTGGCAGCAGATTCCTCTCTGCTGCTCAGCAGCTGTGGTTGAATAACTAAGTTGTTACTCCTCCGTGCAGCAAGCGAACTCTGGGTCCAAACACATCAATCAGGGCAGCAGTGGTCAGCGGGGTCCCAATCCGGTCCAAGGTCGAAAGCCAGGTACAGATGTCTTTAGTTCACCAGTTCCACCGATAGCCACAGAAAGGGTAGTCCGAGGTCGTAGTCAGTCAATCAGTCCAGCGTCAATCCAGAGTAGGCAATTAATGTCCGTCAAAAAGACGACGGAGGTCCAAGGTCTTCAGCAAACGAATCACACCCGTCTTCAGGAAATTCCCAACAAGAGCCCAAGCGTTCGTCCAGATTACCTTGCCCAACGCAATTAGCCCTGGATTCTAAACCCCATTTTATGCCAGTTTACAACTCCTCATCGCTGTCAGCTGTTACCCTAATTCCAGGTGCCTCATCATCATCCTCCTCATCAGAGCTAAAACATCTTTGACTACGCCCCACAGCATCCCCAGCTGTGGATCCCGTTCCATCCTTCCAGCTCGTCCACGGGTCTAATCCTGAAACCCCCCAGTCGCCTCCCACACTATTATTGCCGGTGGCACCCAAATCCTCCCTCACACGAGTCCATTCCATGTCATCCTCCTCTGAGCTAACCATCTCTTCCTCCATTCCCTCGGTAAAACCCTCAAAGGAGTCTTCGTCAGTTGGTTCTGCAAATAAGTCCCGCAGCCGTTTCCTTTCTCGCTCCTCAAGAGAGTCTGACTCCCGAGGAGTCTTACGACCACGTCTCCCAGTATCGGAGCCATACGGCTCAACCATAACAGTATAAGGTTCTAGGATGACCACCACCATAAAGAAGAAAGTAATCACCAATTAAGATGAAAAAACCAAGCATGGATATACCTACATTAGCAGCTTGGGAGTAACAAATTACAAGTAACGTAGTTCCTTCTCACTGTTTACTTTGGGGGAGTAACAAGGATGGATCAGAGCAACAGTCCAAAAGCAGTATCATGATCAGAGGACTTTACTGGCGCCATGAACATTGTTTTCTAGTTTCTTTTCAAGGATGTTTTTAATGACATTTGGAGAGTCATTTTGACAGGTGTTTTTGAAATGTTATGCCATTCTCTCATAGAGCCTATTTGAAAGGATTCTGGCCACAGCTTGGAAAAGTTACTTTTAGAGCCTGAGCCGTAAGGATGCAGTTTCATCAATTACAGCATCCAGCTCAGCCCAAGGTTGCAGGACACAATCCCCCCCCCCCCCAGAAGAACATTAAACTGAAAAATTGTGGGTTGGAAACAGGCTTTGGATAAGCTAACGAAGTACTTTGGACTACAACTCCCCAGATCCACCATCCATGCTGGTTGGAAAAACTTGTAATCCAATGGAGTAACTTTTCTCCCAGCACTTATAAGCCACACAGAGAAGACAGGGAGTCTTCCTGCTAATCTGTGGTTTAATCACAACCAGAATATTCTTCAGATGGTTTCCACGCTGCTTGGAGAGCTGTTGCAGCAACGTTCTATTTATTGAACCAAGGCTCCCATAATTGAATTAGGTGGTTCCTGTGAAATATTTAGTAGGGCATCAGCAGAAAGAGATCAGGGACTATATTTATTCCTTGGGTAAGCATCCTAAAGCCGAGTTTAACACATGCACACATAACTATTGAGCCAGCCATAAAAGTGATGCTTATTTGAACAGTGTGGTTATGGTTCAGGCACATACTTGCCAGGAGAAGTTTCACTTACTCGTAATATCCTAAGAATCCAAACCTCCTGTTATAGTAGACCTCTTTATCCATGGATATATGTTCCAAGGCCCTCCAGAGATGCCTGAAACAGTGAATAGTACTGAATTTTAAAATACTGTATTAATATTTTCAGACTGTGGCTCATTGCAAGTAACTGAAACTGTGGAAGGCAAACCTGTGGCTAACGGGGAGAGAGGGACTACTTTACTTAATAATTGCAGACTGTAGTTGACCACAAATAAACAAAACCATGGTAAGGATAGGCTGCAGCATTTGTTACATGGCCAACTGGGGAGTAAAAATGCAGTCTTAATCACACTTTTGGGTGTAGGCAGCTCATATGTGTGACAGGACTGTATGAGTCTTTTAGCTGGAAGATTTAGGTATTTCTGTTCTCCTTAAATGCAAAGGATTTGTTCATTGCAAATCTTGCATATGTTTGTGTGTACATTAGCAAATATCATGTGTATATCTTGTTTGTCTATCTCAGTGATACTTGCTACTGGCATTAAATATTGCTTCTTTAAAGAAAAAATCGAACAAGGTATGCTCAAATGCACACTCTATTTTTATGACCATTATGTTCCCAGAAACCTACCAGAAGCCCCCAAGAATTGCAATCCTCTTTAAAAAATAAGTATCCATGCTTTATGCACCTTGTGTACATGTTACAAAGACATAATACTTGCCATTGCCAATAAATTTGTACAGCAATAGCAAACATTGCCACATTTTAAAGCATACATAAGGTTTACAGGAAAGTAAACTCTGATTTTAAAATTCTAGGTTTTTGGAAATGTACCTCCCCTTAAAAACAAGCTATCCTCACAAATGTACCTTTTGAACATGCCCGAAGAAGAATTGGAAAGGAAATACGGAAGAATTTTGTTTAACATGACAGTGGCAGCTCAGATAGTATACGCTAGATATTGGAAAACCTCAGAGGTACCTCCCTTAGCAGAACTGGAACAATATATTACAGAGTTGCTAATAATGGACAAAATAACTGTACACTTAAGAGGAGAACCTTCAGAGAACTTTGTTAATGAATGGCAACCAATGATCCAATATCTCAATGTAAAATTAATTTAAAAATGTACATATAGGAAGCTAATAGATTGAAGGCAAGTAGGAAACGGATATTAATTTGGAACTTATAGTATCTTTATATGTACTATTCAAATAGAAGATTGTGACCCCTTATTGAAAATATATTGTCTAAGAAATGATTATGAAAGACTAATAGATGAAAGTATAGCACTGTATGCAACAAACACTTGCAATGTATGTATATTTGAATGAATTAAAATAAATAAATAAATATTAAGAATATTAAAACAAGCTATCCTATTCCAATGGATCTTATATATGCATAAAAAATAAAACATTTTGACTGCGGTAGCAAATTGTTTCATGATCTGCACATTGTGTATCGTGATTTGGTCAGAGGGCATGCAGATGGTTAATTCAAGTTTATTTTGCTTCCTATGGATAAAGCTATTCAAAGCAAAACAAGCAATCATGAATATTAAACAGTCAACCTCTGACAATTTGGGGGCAAGAAGTTGAAAATTTTTGGCCTATGATTTCAACTTGGTGGTAAAGCATTGTGATAAATGAGCCATAATGACGATCAAGTTAAAATTGGCAGCATTGAACCAGGCACAGTGCAGACTGGAGCTGTGAAATGGAAATGGCATTGGTGAAGTTGCATGCAATTAATAAGTCATGGCAGGCATCTGTTAAAATGGCCTCGTTCATTATAATGTCACCCACGCTTAATGTGATAAAATGTTTACAATTTAGACCATCACATTGGGAGTGCAGGTGGAAGGAAATGGGAAGGAAAAAATATAAGCAATGCCGTTTGGCATGATAGAACATTATAGAAGCATGGGAGTTGTAATTTGACAAGGTATTTAGCCTTCTCTAATTTCATGAGTCTGGCGCCTCACCAAATTACAGATGCCAAGGCTTCATATCATTGAACCATGACAGTTAAAGTGAGGCCAAAATGCATCAATTCTGCAGTGTAGAACCAGTCTGAGTGACCATACTTGCAAATTAAGCATATGGCAGCTTCTACACAGTGATATAATCTGGTTTATAGAGATCTTGTTCACTTCTGAGTGTCTACATAGACACTCCAAGAACCATCTGAAAGCTATGACAGTGTCCACAGAGACACACTGACTGTGGATTGACCCAAGCCCAGGAGTATTATTATTTTCCTACCTCCTTGGAGAAACATGCTTATAAAAACAGCTTCCCTGCAGTTGACTGAAAGCAGAGTAAGACAAGCAGTGAAACTGAGCCTTTCCATTCTTTCCTTGACTGTGGAGGTGTTTGCTTATTTTCAGGCTGGGCTGTGTTATCTGATTTCTCTCTCTGACTACTCCAGCATCTTGGTTCTGATTGACCAGCTGACCAACTCAGGTCAGATTCAACAAATTTCATGGCTTGATTCAGAATTTCCAGTGATTTTTTTTTTTGGTCACACTGTTTCTGGTTGGAATTGTAATGGAGATCACATTGGGGAGGAACCTTTTCTAGCCACCCTGACCTCAAGCCAGTTTCAAGATGAATTTTAACACCTGTGTCGAAGGACCCTCAGTCTACCCTCCAATCACCAGTAACAAAACAAAGCACATTGAATGTAAGATATGCAGGAAGGTGAACTATGTGCTATTACAACATAAGATGTGTTTAAATATTTGCCCTGAATTTTAGTTGGACTGATTTCATATTCTTAATTATCAAGTAGCAGCTCAATTTCCTGATAATCCTCACACAAAACTTGGCTGTCATCATGAAGTATTTGAAACTCTCTCTGAAGTACATAGTTTCTCCTTTTTTATTTCTTTGGTGGTGAGAAAAAAATTAGTCAGCCTTCAAACAGTGACAGGCAAAATGGACCTTTTTGTTTGGTGGCTATTAATGGTTATAATGTATGTTATCAAACTCAGTGTTGAAAATGGTTACTCAAGACGGCAAATGAAAAAGATAGCCTGAATTGTGTGTTGAGAATGAATGTGTAATTATAGCTTTGGGGATGTTTTTAGACACCTACAGAACATCTTCTCTTTCTTTTTGAAAAACTATATGGCCCTGCAATTTGTTTCACTACTTTCTTTGTAACTGTTATTATTTATTCATTCACTGCAGTTCTCGCCATCATACTTTTCAGTTGAAAAGGCTCCTAAAACTCCTCCCATATAATTCGAAAAGAAAGAAAACTGGGCAGTGCACAAGGCAAAGGGTTGTAGGAGGGAGGAGGAAAAAGCTACCCGCTAAAACATTGCCGACACACACACACACTTCTATTTTCAAACTAGCGTTGTCCGTAGACACCTCCAAAGTCATGTGGCCAGCATGACTGCCGTTACCTTCCCGCCAGAGCGGTACCTATTGATCTACTCACATTGGCATGTTTTCAAACTGCTAGGTTGGCAGGAGCTGCAGCTAACAGCGACCGCTCCCGCCGCTCCCGGGGTTTGAACCTGGGACCTTTCGGTCTCCAGTTCAGTGCTTTAACATACTTCGCCACCGAGGCTCCATTAAAATGATATCCCTTCTATAATCTGGCCAAACCAAGTTTTGCTTTTTGGAATGCTTGTTTGAATATTATTGAGCTGTGTTTGGTTGAAGCTGTGAATGCAGAATTTGAGAATACAGAGGACTGACTGCAATTATAATCACAATATATTGACAAGGAGAAGATGGGGTGATGGCGACAGGGGACAGGGAAAAGGCAGAACTGCTCAATGCCTTCTTTGCCTCGGTCTTCTCAGAAAAAGAAAGCCATCTTCAACCTCAGCAACATGGAATGGACGAAGGATTGGGGGAAATCCAACCCCAAATAGGGAGACACGTTGTCCAGGAACACCTGGCCTCTCTAAACGAATTCAAGTCCCCAGGGCCAGATCAGCTACACCCAAGAGTACTGAAGGAACTAGCAGAAGTTATTTCAGAACCACTGGCAATTATCTTCGAGAGTTCTTGGAGAACGGGAGAAGTCCCAGCAGATTGGAGGAGGGCGAATGTGGTCCCTATCTTCAAGAAGGGAAAAAAGAACGACCCAAACAATTACCGTCCGGTCAGCCTCACATCAATACCAGGCAAAATTCTGGAAAAGATCATTAAGGAAGTGGTCTGCGAACACTTAGAAACAAATGCGGTCATTGCTAATAGTCAACACGGATTTACCAAAAACAAGTCATGCCAGACTAATCTGATCTCTTTTTTCGATAGAGTTACGAGTTGGGTCGATACAGGGAATTCTGTGGATGTAGCGTACCTGGATTTCAGTAAGGCCTTCGACAAAGTCCCCCATGACCTTCTGGCAAACAAACTAGTAAAATGTGGGCTAGACAAAACTACGGTTAGGTGGATCTGTAATTGGCTAAGCGAACGAACCCAAAGGGTGCTCACCAATGCGTCGTCTTCATCATGGAAAGAAGTGACAAGTGGAGTGCCGCAGGGCTCCGTCCTGGGCCCGGTTCTGTTCAACATCTTTATTAACGACTTAGACGAAGAGTTAGAAGGTACGATCATCAAGTTTGCAGACGACACAAAACTGGGAGGGATAGCTAACACTCCAGAAGACAGGAGCAGAATTCAAAACGATCTTGACAGACTAGAGAGATGGGCCAAAACTAACAAAATGAAGTTCAACAGGGACAAATGCAAGATACTTCACTTCGGCAGAAAAAATGGAAATCAAAGATACAGAATGGGGGACGCCTGGCTTGACAGCAGTGTGTGCGAAAAAGACCTTGGAGTCCTCGTGGACAACAAGTTAAACATGAGCCAACAATGTGATGCGGCTGCTAAAAAAGCCAATGGGATTCTGGCCTGCATCAATAGGGGAATAGCGTCTAGATCCAGGGAAGTTATGCTCCCCCTCTATTCTGCCCTGGTCAGACCACACCTGGAATACTGTGTCCAATTTTGGGCACCACAGTTGAAGGGAGATGTTGACAAGCTGGAAAGCGTCCAGAGGAGGGCGACTAAAATGATTAAGGGTCTGGAGAACAAGCCCTATGAGGAGCGGCTTAAAGAGCTGGGCATGTTTAGCCTGCAGAAGAGAAGGCTGAGAGGAGACATGATAGCCATGTACAAATACGTGAAGGGAAGTCATAGGGAAGAGGGAGCAAGCTTGTTTTCTGCTGCCCTGCAGACTAGGACACGGAACAATGGCTTCAAACTACAGGAAAGGAGATTCCACTTGAACATCAGGAAGAACTTCCTCACTGTGAGAGCTGTTCGACAGTGGAACTCTCTCCCCCGGGCCGTGGTGGACGCTCCTTCCTTGGAGGCTTTTAAGCAGAGGCTGGATGGCCATCTGTCGGGGGTGCTTTGAATGCGATTTCCTGCTTCTTAGCAGGGGGTTGGACTAGATGGCCCATGTGGTCTCTTCCAACTCTACTATTCTATGATTCTATGATTCTATGATTCTATGAGAAGAGGAGCCCTTCTGCAAAAGATAACATAATTTGACACTATTGTACATTTGATCTCTGGTGTCTTGGCAATTGAAGCCCACCCTTAACATGCAGTACTTCTAACTGGGGGAAAACACACAGACACGATTAACCTGCCGCCTTTAGCAGCAAAACGAGTCACGTGTGCCACCTCCTCATTAGCAACTATCTTGGAAGCTGTAAAATTACCCTGAAACAACAAACCCCAAAGACCAGACTCCAAATTTGTGCTCAATTAAGAAGCACTAGCGCTTTTGCATTCAAGAGCTTTAAAAGAGCAGTCATTTATGGCACACATGATATAATTATCTCTGCACAGTAGAGTGTCACAGAGCAATGTGAAATCAAGCATCTTTCTTGTTGCCTCGCGCATCAGTTTACAGCACATTGTTCGCAGTGCCCTGGGTCCAACATGTTTCTCAAAATATCCTCGGAGTTCTGCTCAGCTTTAAAACCATGCTCACTTGCTATCTCTCTGTGTCCTTGTGTGGGCAGGAATGCAGTTTTGCCCAAATAGCAGAAGAAATGGACAGTCACCCCTCCACATTTGCAGGTTTGACTCTGGCGGATTTGTTTATTCATAGATTTGATCAATATTTTTCATGTATGAACACCTAGCTCCTCCAGCACAAATTATAGTCAACTGGTGTTGGATGTTGACTACAATGTTATGCTGGAGGCCAAAGGCCAATGGTTCTCAACCTGTGGGTCCCCAGGTGTTTGGCCTACAACTTCCAGAAATCCCAGCCAGTTAACCAACTGTTAGGATTTCTGGGAGTTGAAGGCCAAAACATCTGAGGACCCACAAGTTGAGAACCACTGCCATAGAGGTTTCTAGAAAGATGTTCTCTCAAGTAAAAAATAGGGTTTTTTATTAATAGTTTTGCAGGAGGCCCTATACCCCAACCTCAGGAAATGAGGAGGACCTACTGTATATTTATTAGTCACAAAACCACTGGTTGAAAACAGAACTTGGGTTGCACCTCCTATGAGTCTTAGACAAAAATGCCAATAGAAAGGGATGATGGGAGACATGGTTCAGCAATAGCTGGAAGGCCTCACATTTTGTATCCTTTTATCAAAGCATTGCTTTTGAAAAGATTTGCAGGGGATAATGAATTCTTGGTGAACAATTAATAGGCAAAACCTAGACCAACAACAATTACTTTGCAAAACACTTGTCCCAGCTTTTAAAAAGGTTTGATCCTAGTTTTCTGCTGCTCTGGAGACTAGAGGCCCTTCCACACAGCCATAATACACAATATCTGCTTTGAACGGAGTTATTTGAATTCACACTGCCATATAATCCAGTTCAAAGCAGGTAATGTGGGATTTTATACAACCGTGAAGAAGGGACCTTAGACACAATGGAGCAATGGACTGAAATTGCAGGAAAAAACATCCCACCTAAACATTAGGAAGAACTTATTGACGATAAGAGCTGTTCAGCAGTGGAATATGTTGCCTCAGATGGTGTTGGAGTCTCCTCTGGAGATTTTTAAGCAGAGACTGGTTGGCCATTTGTCGGGGTGCTCTGATTGTGTTTTTGTTCATGGCAGGAGTTTGGACTGGATAGCCTTTGTGGTTCTTCCATTAATTCTGTGATTACTGAATCAAAGGACTGCAAAACTGCAGCACAGATGTTCTATTAAGATGCATTTTGCCATAAATGGTGACTGTAATGTCACACTGGAAGACCTAAAAATTCCTAGAAATCACACTGTTCTAGGCATTTGTAGGTCCTCTAGTACAATGTCATGGTCAATGTCTGGTGTGTGTGGGAGGATAGCATTTTCATAAAGATCCAGCACCCCTAAGCTTCACAAAAGGGGAGGGCCTACAATGTAGGATAGTTTATCCTGCTCAAACTATTACATCCTTTTAGTCTGACATGCTTTGCATTGCTTCATTTGTATGCCATCCTGAGATCCTGCAATTATGATATAACAATTTAAACACACAACTTTGTTCAGAAGCATTTTGTGCAAATAACAGATGCTTTGATAATGGAAAGGCAAAGCACTGGAGTGGAGACCTCTCTGCAAGACTGGCAACTTCTCAGCAGGATGCCTTTGACTCAAGTCACACACAAGTCAGAGATACAGTTGCTGAACTTTCGGAAGAAAAATGTGATGGATTAAAAACTGCAAGCATTCCTCACATCACTACTCTTGACATAGCTTCTCATGCCCTTCAAAACCTTGATACTGAATTACTCTATTCCTTTGTTGTCTAGTATATTTTCTTGAGGGGTAAAGTGACCAGTCACTGAACCCCGTGAGCAGCAGCTGCTAGAGATGAGAAGACCCAACATTTGGAAAATTTACTTTTTGCAGTACAATTCCCAGAATCATCTTCTGGTGTAGCTATGATGGCTGAAGATTTGCACAGTTGTAGCTTCCCAAAGTAACTTCGACAATTTAGAAAGACTGTCAGTTTCACTTTCTCCTGCATTTGAATTGATAAAACATTGAGTTCTTTCTATCCCAGATATGAGGACATTTGTGGATTTTATTCCAGTTTTGAAAAACAAACAAACAAATTTATCTCGCATGTTCAGTGGGTGTATTAAAGAGATACATTTTCCAGAATGGAAATGACCTTGCTATACCTGCTTGCCATATAAGGGTAAAAATGAGGACAACGTCTGGGAAGAAAAAGCAGAGGGAACTGTAATTCAGGACTAACATGCTTTAAGGTAAGACAGTTAAAAAAAAAACCACCCCAAAACCTAGCAAAATGTAATGTGCCATCTAATCCAAGGCTCATCCTGTTTTTGAAGCCCCTCTAATGGCAAAAAGTGCACCTTAGATTCAATGAAATATGGTAGTTGATTTTCTGCTTATTAACTTTTTTTCACTGCCCAGCTTTCACCACCTTACTGGAGATACAATGACATGGACAATCCTAACTTTAGTATCCAGTGATATTACACTTCAGGATTTATGTCTAGATCCTTAGCAGCTGCCCTTCCAAGTTCTAGCCTTTTCTGTTTTCTTGACTGCAGTCTCCATTCTGATCAATGACTGAGCTAAACTATGGAAGACCTTGAAGTACATTTTTATCACAGCCAAACTGAATCAAAATGTTTGTCCACTGCTAGCAGTTTAATCCGTGGCAGCTAACTGAAAGGTTAGCAGTTCAAGCCGCGGGTCAAGGTGAGCTCCCACCATCAGTCTCAGCTTCTGCTAACCTAGCAGTTCAAAATCAGCAATGTAAGTAGATAAATAGGTACCATTTCTGTGGGGAGGTAAAAGATGCTCTGAAGACAGGATGGCGTCCTTGAATGACAAACTCATCAGCATGGAAAAATAAAACAACAGCACCTCCTCATGGCCAAGCCGAGCACGGCCTCCGGATGCCGGAGATGGAAAAAGAGGGAAGCCTTGCCTCTGTTTATGTACTGTCTGTCTTTGTCAATTGTAAAAACGACATTGAATATTTGCCATATATGTACCTCTAATCCACTATGAATCCCCTCGGGAAGATAGAGCAGATTATAAATAAAGTATATAATTATTAGATGCTTATTATGTGGATTTGAACAAAGTAATTCTTTCTCTGCCATTGCTACTATTCTACGAGCTTGACTGAGCGGTTAGCACAATCCAGATTATGATCTGCTGCTGCTGACTTTTTAATTTCCACGTCTATTTTAATCTGAATTTTAAAGGCATGTTGAACCCTATCCCCAAAAACAGGTTTAAAATCTTGAATAGCTCTTTTAAAGTTCCAATGAAAATCATGTAGTGAATTGTGTTTGAAGAAGATTGATGTGGAGTGTCATATATACACCCAATCACACTCATACACCCAATCACATTTACTATATGTATTCTAGCATGCTTTAAAAGCCATGTTTCACATCTTTATTGTTCACTGTTCAGGTTACAGTAGGCCCTCTGTATCCATTGGGATTTAATTCCAGAACCCTCTATGGTTTCAAAAATCTGTGGATGCTAAAATCTAATGATCTATAATAACGTAGTAAAACAGCATCCCTTATATAAAATGACAAACAACTCCAACAAGTGCCGGTGTTTAATATTTTTGAGCTGTGACTGGTTGAATTCATGGAGGCAGCAACCACAGATACAGAGAGTGAACTTTACTCAGCAAAGAAGCCTTAAATTTAAAGATAAATGGACCTGCAGCCAGAGCGATAGTGCCAGACTTGATTCTGATAAGAAGCTCTTTCACTAAGAGGTTTAATCTTCCTCCTTTCTTGGTCTCAGGGGAATAAGAAGAGGGAAAGATACTCACAGAAGTTCTAGAAAGCCAACTCTGCCAGAAAGATTATCTTCTCCCACAATCCAGGGAAGACTTATTTCATTCCAGTCTTTGGAAGATAAACTACAACATCTTGTCAAATAGCTTGGAAGTCCATCTGGAGCAAAGAGAACAGCATCATATGCAGCATTGCAGAGCAGGCAGCCTTCTGCACCTGAGATTATTGTATCAGCATTTAGCCAAAGGGATGTGAGCATACTTTATTTGTCTACATGTTCTGTTTCTTCATCAATTTTAACCTGTTTATCACTAATAAAACTACATCTTGTTGTACTCTCAGCTTCCTTGACTGCATCATTTGGACCCAAACTGAGTAGGATATGAGTGGATGAGGCCCTCCAGATCAGTATCAGTGGCAAAGCTGATCCATCAGCCCACTGGCAAGGAAGCCACCTGCTGCCAATGACATTGTCTTCTGCCAGATATCCTTGGGTAACTTTGCAGTAGACGGAGAAACAATCTGCCAGAGATCCTTAACATTAGCAGTAATGGAATGACTACGGAAATAAAGCAATCTTCAAGTAAATCACGAATAGATGTTTGCACAAAAGGATCGTGTGAGCCCAGCTCAGTTTTGGTATTTAAAAGCAATTTCCTGTTCTCAGCAGCTGCTTGGAAGCATCGCAAGGGAGAATTTTGTTTCAGTTTGGTTTTTTTCTCTCAAATGTGACAGAAAGCAGAAGTGCCCATCGCTGACTGCCCTGTTCTTTAAATTCAAGGTGTGTGTCTTTCATACCCGCCTCCCGTGGGTGGGTTTCAAGGTCTGGAGATTCTAGTAACCCAGAGATTAAATCTTGCAATTTTAAGACCCCTTGGGTTTAATTCATGGTAAGAACACACGGTGTGTTTGCCTTTTCTTCTCCTAACATGTGGCACACAGCTGAGCATGTGATTCTTATTTGGGGTTTGTTTTCCTTAGGCGTTTTCATGTGCAACATGATTCCTTCAGAACTGTTTAATCACAATTCTTTTCTGAATCAGAATGGCAGAGTAGTTATTTTTAAGTAGCAAGGATGGTGTTGCATCATTATCCCAATTAAGCGCCAGCTGAGCCAGGATTATGTTAATTTCCCTGTCATCCTCAAAACATTTGAGTGGTCTCAAGGCATGGGGAAGTCAGTGTTGCTAATGCTCAGTTTTGTGGTCAAAATAGCGATGGACAGTTATGGCAAAGATCAACTAGGACACGGAGCAGTAGATTCATGTGGCAGGGAAAGGTATTCCACCTAAACATTAGCAACCTCATCACAAAGGGCACTTTTCAGCAGCTTGCACCAACTCCACCCTACTTCACCCACAGAGCCTGCCAGCTTCCATCAAAAGACGCTGGCAGAGCAACGCGAGTGAAGTAGGGCGGAACTGACACATGCCACTGCTGTGGCAATACAGGAGGCTTCCTGTGTTGGCATAGAGTCAATGGGGGGAAGCTGCACACCCCATGCACAGTCTACGTCTCTCCACATGCGATTCCCCTCAGCTGGAGCTGGGCGATGCAGGGCGTGGGGTGCCAGGTTCCCCATACCTCCCAATGTTCTTGCTGCCTGTGTGGCTATGTCACATGATGAACATCCTGACAGTAAGAGATGTTTGATAGTAGAACATGCTGCCTTGGTGTGTGGTGGAGTCTCCATCTACAGAGGTTTTAAACAGATGGTGAATAGACATGCGTATGGGAATGCTTTGCTTATGTATTGGTAGGGCTTGGTCTCTTCCAGTTTCTATGATTCTGTGTTCCAAATTACACTATGGAAGGAACTTTTCCAAAGGCAATCAACATATCAATACTGGGATTTCTCAGTTTCAGTTTCATGTATTCTTGACCAGCCAGACCTGGTCAATATCTATCTACCTATGAGTCATTTGCATTAGCAGTGACACAAGCAAGATGGGGAACAACTGTAGTATTCAAAGATGTTAAGCAGTCATCATGGGTTAACCCTATCATGAGAGACAGTACTATCTATTCACCAAGTCTTGATCAAATCTGTAAACAGAAAGGACCCTTCCTCTCCTCCAATGGGGCAAATCCCCCCAAGTCTCCCAGTGTTCTCCTAGAAACATCTGGACACCCACCCCAGAAAGCACGCGCTTTCTGGGGTATGTGTGGATGGGGACCTGGGAACATTCGCACTTTTTAAACATGAATGTTCCCAGGATAACTGTCTATGTGGAACCGCCCTGAGAAGAAAATGTGTCAAGAATTCCACCCCTGGCCTAAAATTCTAGAAGTTAAGATACAAACTAGCAATCATTGAGTGAGCACAGGCATGTCAATGCTGCTGATTGTAATGTAAACCACCCCATTCATAAAATTTCTGAATTAGTAACATGCCAGAGCATTTTATCACTTGTTCTGCTGCTGGCATTTTCTAGCTTTTTTAAAAATGGGGAAGATGGTGTGTTTGTTTTCTGGCAGGATATGGCATATCAGCAACTCGTTCTGGATGACTTTGTACTGCTTTCGAATTAAAGCCCCATTCCAATGGTTTGAAAGCTGTTCCCATTGCACTTCCAGCTGCAGAAAAGTCAAATGATAGATGTTGCTTGTTCCTATACTAGCCCTATCAATCTCCGTGGCTTTCAAAAGAGACAAAGATACTATTTAAAGGAACGGCTGAGTCTTTCTGTTCTTAAGTGCACATGTCATGCTTACAGCTTGCCAGATCTTACCTGGGGGCTCTCTTGTCTGATGTGGTTTTGAGGCACGTCAGTTAACTAGGCGGGCTGACTAATGGCAAAAGGAGGACCGCTTTGAGGTCCGTAACAGGAAACAGCCAAAGCAGCTTCGGATAATGCCAACTTGATTGTCCTTCCTGCCTTGTTCCGATTTTTGGAGCGGGGAAGGAGGAGGATATTTTCCCCTGTGTGACCTTGGTTTTCAAAAAGAAGAAATAAATCTAGAAAAGTTACAACAGTTTTCATTTTTAACTCTGAAACTCCACAAGAGAATAGATTTTGACAGCTGTCAGAAATGTATCTGTTTCCCTCTCCTCTCCTGCTTGCTAGTGAGACATTAAGCATTCAGAAGGCCTCGACTCCAAAAATAGGCTGAAGACAGGCAATAGTTTTTAAGGGAGTTAAAAGTGGGATGAAAGAGGTACCTTTGTATCCCACTATCATAGAAAACTGCCTTTAAACCATCAACTGAGTCCTGTATTGACTGGCACATATTCTCCAGGGTCTCTAGCAGAGGGCTTCCATGCTATGCTATCTGATTTGTTTAGACAGGGACTTCAGGTACGAACTAGAGCTTTAAAAATTGCTTTCTTACACCTTATCACACAAGGCAGCTGGATTGCAATTGCATCTGGGTAATAGTACCTTGCATTGAGGTTTATGACATGACATCAGTACTCTTCTTGTCTAATGGAAGAATGTTTTAGACGTGTGCTTTTTACTAACACAAAAACACATTATTGACCTCCTTTCCCACTTCTGTCATGGTATGATTTCCTGTGCAAAAGTTCAATTGTAATGTTCCACTGATTTTGGTGGTCAGTGGGTGGGAAAGCCAACCCTTCTGCAGTCTGTTGTAGTCCGATACAATGCCTCGGTCCAGTAACAAAACTCCTTCTCTCTTTCAATTTCTCTCTCTCATAAACACACCTACACATGTTCTTTCTCTCTCTCATACACACTCAGAGATGTGCAGCTGTAGGATCAGGGTGAAAGAGAAACACAAGACAGAGGACAGAGGTTTTGACACTGGAAAATATTCAACCGATGGATAAAAATAGGGGTTTCTAAGTGTTGGGAAAAATCTAAACAAACAAATAAAAATCTTCTGTGGTGGAAATCTTTGTAGTTTGTGAGAAAATGAATGTGTTATCTTCTGTGTCATTTTGCACATTAATTTCTTTTCAAAGAGTAAGTCCTAAACCAAGAATAGTTATTTAAAATGCTGCAGCTTGCGGACTTTTTCACAGCAGGTAGCAAAATAACAGAATCAGTCATCATTGCATGCAGGAATTATATTTATGAAGATTTACATCCTTATTTTGTTGTACCCACCTGCTGCACAACTATGAAAAATGAAGAGCATGTTGAAAAAACAAAGAGGCGACAGCCCTTAATTTAGCATCACAAACCTGGTTAAATCATGCAGGAAAGGAAACCCAGACTTTAAGGAGCTATGTATTTTAAGCCCTCAGCTTGTGTGATTCTCAGTTTTATAGAATCATAGAATAGTAGAGTTAGAAGAGACCTCATGGGCCATCTAGTCCAACCCCCCGCTAAGCAACCACCTGCAAGAAGCAGGAAAATCTCATTCAAAGCTCCCCTGACAGATGGCCATCCAGCCTCTGCTTAAAAGCCTCCAAAGAAGGAGCCTCCACCACAGTTTGGGGAGAGAGTTCCACTGTCGAACAGCCCTCACAGTGAGGAAGTTCTTCCTGATGTTCAGGTGGAATCTCCTTTCCTGTAGTTTGAAGCCATTGTTCCGTGTCCTAGTCTGCAGGGCAGCAGAAAACAAGCTTGCTCCCTCCTCCCTATGACTTCCCCTCACATATTTGTACATGGCTATCATGTCTCCTCTCAGCCTTCTCTTTTGCAGGCTAAACATGCCCAGCTCTTTAAGCCGCTCCTCATAGGGCTTGTTCTCCAGACCCTTAATCATTTTAGTCGCCCTCCTCTGGACGCTTTCCAGCTTGTCAACATCTCCCTTCAACTGCGGTGCCCAAAATTGGACACAGTATTCCAGGTGTGGCCTGACCAAGGCAGAATAGAGGGGTAGCATGACTTCCCTGGATCTAGATGCTATACCCATATTTATGCAGGCCAGAATTCCATTGCTCGTGTCCAAAGACATTTTCTCACCAGAATTATAGGCAATTGTCTGCCAATCATCTGAGTTACTCCTGCAGGATTCTAGGAAATGTAGTTCAGAGCAGAGTCATTGGAATTCTCTGCTTCCCTAAACTACATTTCCCAGATTTCTGCAGGAGTATTTCGGTTGATTGACAGACAATAGCCTCCATTCTATAACACTGGTAGGAAAACATTGCTTGTCTCTGGAGCAGCAGAAGACAACTTTGTTCCATTTTCCACATCCCTTTCAAATATTTAAACATGGCTATCAGTCTTCTCCAGGATAAACATAATCCGCTCCCTGAGCTTCTCCTCACAGGGCATGGCTTGTAGATTTGTTTTTCATTGATTTTCTGTGTCTCTTGGTACCCCTACCATCTTATCAGAGTAATAGAATTGGATCTTTCCAATAGGCACAAATGCCAAAGCTTGGGAAAGTTGCTTTATAGACCTCTTGAACTAAAATCCTCATAGTATCTGGGGATTCTAGGAAGTACAGTCCAATGAAGTAACTTTACCAAGTTCTGCAAACTGAAGAGTTGCTGTGGGACCATGGATAGCTTATCTCAGATGCATTTTACTCTAATCTGCCTTGCTTGACAGGAGCTGCTGTTCTCCTTGTTCATAGATGTCACACACATTCCCTGAGCAAAAGCCCTTTCAAGGCCAATGGGTAGATTTTTATTATTCTTGTCATAAGGCATCTGTCCTTTCCTGGAACAGCAAAATGACCTCAACAGTGTGCTTATATCATTTTAAGCGCTCCAGAAATGTCAAAAGCAGATGGCTCATGAGATTGTCTTGCACTGGTTGTACACTGTAAAGGAACCACATCTCCCACAAGCTGAGCTCTTTAGCTGAGGAAGGACTGCGAAGAAAATGAAAACAGCATTCTGACTACCCTAAGCACACTTTGCTGTAGTTGAAATCCAGATTTGTTGGCACATTTCCCAGAGGTTAAGACTTAGTGGCTAACCAGGATTTCATCGACGTCAGCCTTCTAGTGATATTGTTTAAAGTTAATAACTCACACAATCAGTTTCCACAGGGGTGGCTGCAGCAGTCTGTTTCCAGAGAAACAGCAAGCACCAAATAATGCCATCTATAACACATCAGGGGTTCATATGCTTGCTTATGGCAGAACAGGATACATGCCATCTGCCAGCAATGCCCTATTTACTATATTCTGCACAAGTCAAATAGGGATGAATGGGAAGTTTATTTCAATTCATTAAAAAAATCTTACTTATCTTTGCAATTTTTTATATTCAGGTTAGGAAGGAACTTCATTTTAACTGAATACCCAGGGGAAAGCAAAACTGTGTGTGTGCCTTCAAGTTGGAAGTTGGTTTATAGCAATTCCATGGATTTCATAAAGCTTTCTTATGTAAGGAATATTCAGAGGTGGCTTTGCCTGTCCCTTCCTTTGAAATGTAGCCTACAGAACTGGTATTCATTGGACATCTGCCATCCAAGAAGTAACCAGGACTGACTATACCTTCCAAATTTTCACAAATGAAAATGGTGATAAGTGTAGCCAAACAATGTGGGCCTCTTCTGTGTATGTATTTACCTTCAAGTCTTTTGGGAAAAAATGGTAATCATAATCTTATTGAAAAGGAAAAATGATATCATATCCATTTGGAAAATGTGCATCTCCATGAACATTTGGAGACCACCTTTTGAAAACCACTAGCCAAGGAAAGGCATAACCTTGTTAGAAGTCAACCCTTTGAACAAGTGATGTTTACAAGCATTCATGTAATGGCACACAGGTAACTCAGCTGTTAAACTGAAGAACCATGTCTTTGAACTGCCAGGGACAAAGACATAGCACTACAATATATATATATATATATATATATATTTGACAAGCAGAGTTTTAAAGTGTTCCTTTGAGGTTGAATTTGAAATTGCAGTTGCACTTTCCCAAAACATATCATCTCCCTTGAAACCTCTTAGTTTAAAATATACACTTAGAGATAAAAAACAAAGTCTTCTTTAGAAAAATAACATATCTTGTTTACTCACAAGCATCTTATATTGATTCACCA
Organism: Anolis carolinensis; assembly: GCF_035594765.1. Lineage (NCBI taxonomy): Eukaryota > Metazoa > Chordata > Lepidosauria > Squamata > Anolidae > Anolis > Anolis carolinensis. Next base: position 19,950,331 of record NC_085841.1, on the reverse strand, counting down.
TACAGGCACCTTTCTTATTAAAGTTCAGTTATAGATAGGATGTAGTTCCTCTGTGTTGAGAACACAGGGTATCATTCTTAATCAATAGTCCATAGTCCAAAGTATAATTGTACTCACTGGTTCTCAAAGCAAGCATATAGTAAACTGTTCCTGCATAGGTCCAAATTACATCTGCTTCCATTGAAGTCCAAAAGCATATTGATTCTATTGAAGCCCAGAAGTCACACTGATAACAAAATGGAGTCTTGAGTCTGAACATGCTCAGTACAATTACATCTCTTTACCCCTTCCACACCAAAGAGGTCAATCAAACTGGTAAATCGACATATACATACAATATAGGTTAGCATATATGTATATTAACAAATAAATAGTGAAGGCTTGGAAGGTTGCTATTTTCAACAAAGTCACCTCTCTACTCATGGTGTCCTCATTAATTCATAATTTTCTTAAGCAATTATCTTCCACTGAAATATAGCCTGGCATTCTTTTACAGTCTCCCATCCATGTTCCAACCAGGGCTGATCTTGTGTAGTGGCTACCACTACCCCAATTAAATGTCTAATCTGTCTTTTTATTCTTGTTTCACCACTAATGCCCACAAATCTTCAACACTCAACATTCCTCAATCCTTGCATTCTTTATAATTATCTCTTACCACTACCTTACTCTCCCTCTTCCGCCTTTGTGAAAGCCCGCTTAAAGGAAACTTTAATTTCAAAGATTCAAGAGGCCTAAAATCCATCCCAGTGCCATTTCCAACCCTTGGAACAATGACAGATGTCTCTGTAGGCTGTTCCTGCATATTCCCAGCTAGTTGCTGGTGAGGCTTCAGCTGAGAAGTACAACGGGCACAGATAATTTCCTCCGGTGGGGGACAAATCAGAAATGCAAATAAGGCTCTGAGATGTGCTTAATTCCCTCTTCCCTTCACTTATACATATATGAATGATACCATGAAGAATTAATACACTCACTCACAGGAAGAAAGAACAAAATGAAAGCACACTGTCTCCTTATATCCTGCAGTCAATGAGCAGAGAAATGCAAGATAATAATCACAAAGTAATATAAAGTAGATTTTTTAATAAAAAATCTTACCTCCCAGGCAACACTAATTGCTGTGATTCATGGACATTTCTGTCCTGCCAGAGCCATTATGTGAATCATAAAGACATTAATCCTTTTGCTGAAAAAAATGATGTTTTTCTCACTTGCTCAGTTGAGAAATATTTATCTGGTTTGGCAGGGACAGTCTAGACTGATCCTCTGTTGTTCCATATTTTCAGCTGTTTTTAAATGTCCCAGTTTTTCCCCCTACAAATGGAATACAAATGTAAAAATAGCTTGCATTCAGTTAACACAACAGGGGATGAGGAGAAGAGAGTTAGAAGCTTGCTCTTCCCAGTAGACTCAGCCAAAAGCAAACTGCGGCACCTCCTAGTTTGCTTGTTTTTCTTCATGTTTTCTTCATGTTTTTTTTTTTGCCATCCTGACCAAACTCAAATCTTGCTTGTCCATACATGTCTCTGTTTTCATCTTTGAAATATTGGAGGATATGATCAAGATCATAATAAAGGCATCACTGCACACAAGCTGCTATCTCATTGCAATGTGAGATAGTGGCTACTTCTGATGAAGCCGCACTTGAGCTGGGCAGCGTTGTGTCCCATTGTGTCACTTTCCCCTTTTTATTTTTTACAGGGTTAATTTTTAAAAATATTTCCCCCCCAAATGGAATGACAGTAGAGGTGCTATCGCACAAATGTCCAGACTCACTGCTTAAGGTGAGCCTTGGGAATGTTTATTTTATTTATATATTAACTTTATTTTTTTATCCTCCTGTCGTTATCCTGATATACAGACTCAAGGCAGCTAACAATACATATAAAATAATGCTAAGTGAGACAATATTACTTATTAATCTTGTTTTTACCTACAGCAATGGCTGTATTTTACTGTTTTTAATTAGGGGGCACTGTCAAGCTGTGGTGTTTATGTTGGCTGCTTATTGTGTTTATGTTATTGTTTTTGCACTTTTGGTATTTTGCATGTTGCACCTTGAGTACTTTGTGAGCTGCCCCAAGTTCCTCTGGGAGATGACTACATTAAAATATAAATATAATTTTTTTTTTTAAAAAAACATATTTGTGTCATTGAAACCATTAAGCATTTAGTGGCATATATTAAAATGCATTAAAATCCACCCCAAAATCCCAATCATTTCCAGAAGCCCATGTCCAATGGCAGATAAATGTTTTCACCTGCCCATGAGAGGCAAGCAGAGATGGGGCCATCCTGGTTTCTCTGTGGAGAGAGTTCCAGGGTCTGAGAGCCATCAAAATAGGCAAAGCCTCTCAGTAGTTCCTAATGCAGGAGTCCCCAAACTAAAGCCCGTGGGCCAGATGTGGCCCTCCAAGGTCATTTACCTGGCCCCGGTCCTAAACTTTGGACATAGGGTCGACCTAAGTCTGAAACGACTTGAAGGCACACAACATCAGCAATCCTAATTTTGGACTATTTCATCATAGTCCAGCCCCCCAACAGTCTGAGGGACTGTGAACAGGCCCTCCACTTAAAAAGTTTGAGGACCCCTGCCCTAATGGTTTCTTTATGGGGAGTTGACAGAACAAACTTGCCACAGCTTCTGCCAACCTAGCAGTTTGAAAACATGCAAATGTGAGTAGATCAATAGGCACTGCTCTGACGGGAAGGTAACGGTGCTCCATGCAGTCATGGCAGCAGTATGACCTTGGAGGCATCTGTGGACAATGCTGGCTCTTTGGCTTAGAAATGGAGATGAGCACCAACCCCCAGAGTCGGACATGATTAGACTTAATGTCAGGGGAAAACCTTTACCTCTGCAATAGGGACTGTCACTACTACTGTCAGTTTCCACCTGTGTGCAGTAAAGTCCCAGGAATCTTCAGCTGAAATCAGCACCGGTCTTCTGCAGAATCTTCATGCAAGATTCTCCTCTGGATGGTTTTCACGGCTCTTTCCCCTCCCACACACCTTTCCTTGCTTGGCTAGTTCCCTTACCCTCCGCATTGCATTCTCCGGTGCAAGAGTGATTATTGTGGAGCAGAGATGTAATTCTTTGCTAATTTTCTTCTCCAACGAAGCAATGAGTAATTTTAGCATTTTTTTCTCACTGTGAGAAAGTCTTCAAAACCTTTGGGTTTTGTGCATAAAAAACATTTCTTGCACAGATTTACCTGGATCAGCCCCGTATGGTGTTTAGTCACTGCAGGACTAACTGGAGCCTACACTGACTGGTCAGTGTAGATGTGTTCTTGGATAAGCGGTATATGTTTTTTTGTTTTAATTAAAATATAAAGTGGAAACCAAACAAAATAGCCTTATGGTAGAACATCATAAGGTGCTGCAACCCAGATTTGGATACGTTGCATATAATGTTTTTTGTTTGAATTGAAATATGTGGAAAATGGACACAGCAGCCTTATGATGTCATATCTGTGTTAGGAATAGTTTCAACCCTCCAATCTCCCACTTACCAGGGCTGGTGGCCTGGATAGAAAATCAGCTGATTTGTACTTTGCCAGTCTCCAGCTTCTGTAACCCAACTTACTCAGGTGATAATACATTTCATGCCACAAACAGATTCACATCATTCTGACATTTCAACACACATATTCATACAATATTCAGCACATATTTTCATTCTCATTTCATCGAGGGTTTGTGTCTCCAACAAAACTGACATTGTACATGTGCTCACTCGAATGACCTTGACACCAGA